>NC_142248.1:36469170-36620132 GCF_052056855.1 Sturnus vulgaris
AAGACATCCTATTTCACACGTTTTACATGTTTACATGTTTTTTTCCATGTTGCTTCAGCAGAGCCCCAGTTTCAGCTGGGATTTCAAGTTGCCTCACATATGCACTGCCTACCTGTGCAGGGTCCCTGCAGGAACACCCTGCTCTAAGGCACCATGTGTATCCCAGCTCCCCAGCAGCCATGGTAGCCCTCCCCTGAGCCAGCTTGGCCAAGAGCAGTTGCCTGGGTGCCACAGAGCTGTGCTGCAGGGCTTTGCTGTCTCTGTGAGCAAGCTGTGGCCCCATGTTGTGGCAGCACCAAGCTGTAGGTGCTGTGCCCAGACAGCTCTGCCACAGCAAGGACATCTCTCCAGTGCTTTGTGGGCAGCTGTAGCAGAGGCAGCAGGGTCAGCACTCCTTGTAATCAACAGAGAGAAACAGGCCCTTTCTGGGGCAATGCATTTGACCCCTATTAGATATCTATTCCTGCACAGGGTGAATTATATCCTCAGAGCACCCATCGATTATAGAAGCAGTCCAGGGTGACTAGTTCAGACACAGACTTGTGAAATGAATCCTAATCCAGGAGCCTGGTGCCAACACTTGTCTGTGTAAGCTAAGAGACGTGGCTGGTGCACTCCCTGTGCTGCTGGAAATGTGACTCTACCCTTCTGCTGAGCCAAGGTTTTCACATGTCAGAGGCTGGGGAGAGGGGAGCCAGGCTGTCTCCTTGCACCCTGATTTACGAGCTAGATGCTGACAAAGTCACTGCATCCTTTGAAAAGGAGCAGCAGATGAATGCATGTAGCTCTGTCTTTCCAAGGTCGGGGTCTCCTCCAGTTTCTTGCTGATTTAACCATCACACATCCACCCAATAAACCAAAGAGAGACAAAGCTGGAAGATAAAACTGATTATTACGTCTCACACCTGGGCAGCCCCAATGGCCCATGCCCTACCACACAAACTTTGGGTTTTTAGCCTCCTTGTGTTATATTTGTCAAGACATAAACTAGTCAACAACATGCATTTCCTCTGTGCCAAAGCCATGCCTTAGGAAGCCCCACTGTAATTTTGTGTTCCCCTCAAAGATTTTCTGTTTCACTAGTGGGACTGGAGCACTTTCTCAGATAACCAAGGATCCCCGAAGACACAATTTGTGATTACAGATTTACTAAGGTGGAAATTTGTATTTTCCCTATTCTGCTCACCCTGCATTGCTTCCCAGATCACATTCTCTCTTTTGGGAATAAAGTACTGTTGTGCTCTGTAAAGCACAACTGCTCAGTAAAGGCTATTTCAAAACATAATCTCTTTCACTGTTTGACAAAATAAACATGCCTCTTCCTGGAGATTATTCCATTGCAAAAGATAAGTAAAATGGACCAGTTATCAGTGCTAACTCTCCTATAAAGGCCATTCCATACTGATCCAGTACATACAGTCAGGCCACAGAAGTCTGTTTCTTCTGACACATTAATAATGCATAAACAAGCTACTCTTTCTAGTCTCAGCCAGATGTCTCTGCATTTTTAGCCTACTCTCGCTAATATATTCTCTGGTAGAGGAAAAGAAGATTAATAACATACAGCGAATGGCAGGGGTATATCTGTATATGTTAATAATTCTCTGTTTTCTGTTCTGAGTATTTGTTTGCATTTAAACACGAGGACAGGGTGGGAAGGGTTTGCTTGTCACCCTGCTGGCTCTTCCCTCTGCTTCTTCAGGGCTGCCCCTGAGGTGCAGTGCAGCCAGGACTTCGGGACTTCTGAGATCTCTGCCCTTGAAGTAAAATGTTATCTCTTGATTTGCATCTCAACCCTGCTATCAACTTACTGTTTATCCACACTCCAGTCATATAATAGCATACATTTTGAGTTAGGGAGCTGTTAAATGGATTGGTCCAGAGGGTGGGGGGGGGGGGGGGGGGGGGAAGTGGCTACATTTGCAAGCTCAATTCACATTTCAAAAACTCCATTTTTATCAGTACAGGGGAGGAAAGAACACAATTAAATCGGAGAGTGAAAACAAACAGAGGCATCTGACTTCAGTCTGTCAAGCCAAAGCAGTGCCTCATTACTGCCAAAAGGGTCTCACAAACTCCTTGTCTGCCCTTGCCTCTGTGCTTCTGCCAGGTACCTTGAGCTCCTGCTCCCTGAAAACCAATTTCACCCATTAAAATGGCAGAAAAATTTCTGAGCAAAGAAATTAAAATTAGTATGTGAGGTTAGTGAGAAAAACCTGATGGGATAAGTGCCAGAGGAAGAGGAAGGTTACTAATGGATTTGAATATATTGGTAAAGAAAGGCTGGAGAATGGGCAGGGGGATATAAAAGAACAGGAGAAAGGGCAGAGCTGTGGCAGGTGTGGCTGGAAGCACCATGGTACAGGAACATTGCCCTTGTGGTTTCGTGCTCCACTAAAACAAATACGAATTTGTGTTTCTGGAAAAGCTTTACCACCACTTCCCTTGCACCATCCCCTGCAGTGAGGCTGCTTCACAGCCCGGCAGATCAACAGGCATTAGAGACAGAAATGAACCTGGACCAGGTATTAGTGTTACATCAGGGAACTCCCTGCTGTGAACATGTGGCTGCATGAGTGTGGTCTGGAGGCCAGGGAGCAGTAAAATGTGGGTGCCAGAACGAGGGAGCTCCACAAAACCCACTTTTCCATCCATTGTCGGTGCAGACTGAGACTGACTCCCCTTAATTAAGAAACTGCCCTCTGGCTCTCCTCCCTGGGGCTGGGCCTTCCACCCTGAGGATTATATGGTTACAGCTGCTTCTGAAGTGTTTTTAATGGGACACAGAATCATCACAGAATGGCTGAGGTTGGAAGGGAGCTCTGAAGGTCATCCTGTCCAAGCTTCCTGCTGAAGCAGGACCACCTATGGCTAATGGCACAGGACTGAACCTATGTGTTTTTTATTATTTCCAAAGAGAGAGATTCCACAACCTACCCAGACAGCCTACTTGCAAACACAACGTGAACAGCACAAGTGCTCATCAGCCCTCTTCTACAAGGGATTTCAGGGAAGATCTCAAATTTGAACTTATGAGATACTGCATTTCATCACCCTGCCTGGACTCCTGTGTCTAGCTGTCTCAATGTATGATAGGGCGACTGAATGTGCTCTGTCACATTGCTTTACAATTACTTTGGTTAGCACTGGCATGGTCACCCTCTTGCCTAATGGAAATACCTCCCAAATGGAGATACACCCTGAGAGGCACTCCCATCTCCCAGACATTGCAATCAGCCAATGCAGGAGCTTACCTAGCAGAAAGTAATTATTTTTTTTGCTGGTTTAGTTTCCTGAGCTGACTTACTCCATGGTCAGATAAGCATCATGCCAGCAACTGGGTATACAGGTGGGACTGGGACAGCAGACCAGATGAAACACTTGGTTAGTGATGTTTAACTATTGTGCAACTACAGCTTGCACAGTTCATGTAAGTAGTAGTAAAGCTCTTGGCCTCAGAACCCTCAAATCTCTAAATACAATACTGCACAAAGGGATTCTGCAGACCCATTAACTTGGATTATGAAAGCACAATGAGTAAGGCCAGGATGGCAGTAGTGCTAAGCGTTTTCAATGACCCCAGTTATAAGAGTTGCATGTATCTCCTTTGTATTGACTCTGGGCCTCATTACTGATGGCAGGAGTCTGCTCTCTCACAGTAGCAGCTAAGACAGCCATCCCCTTCCTCAGCTTCCCCAGCTGTGGGGGCTCTGCCAGGCTGAGGTGATGGCTACTGGGGAAGGGGCTGTCATGCACTACCCTTGCTGAAGCCCCAGAGAAGATCCCATCTGCCCTTGAGTGCCTCATACACTGGTTATTGCACTGCTCCATGTTGCTGAGAGCTTTCTCCCGAGAAAGGGCTGTGTTCTCCACGAGCCCTTGTGCTTGCTCTGAGAGCCAGGCGTGCAGCTTCCATGATGTTGTGGTCTCACCCCAGGCAGCAGCCAATTGCTCACTCCCCACCAGTGGGACTGGAGAAAGGTAAAATCAGAAAGGTAAAAAAGGTAGAAAACTCGTGAGTTGAAATAAAGACAGTTCAACTGGGGACAAACAAGCAAAGCACAAAGAATTAATTCACTGCTGCCCATGGGCAGGAAGGTGTTCAGCCACCTCCTGGACAGCAGTGGTCCATCACACATGATGATGACTTGGGAAGACAAACACCACTCCAAATGTCCCCCCTTCCTCCTTCTTCCCTCTGCTTTATGTATTGCACGTGATGTCTTGTGGTCTGGAACGTCCCCTTGGTCATTTGGGGTCACCTGTCCTGGCTGTGTCCCCTCCCAACTTTCCATGCACCTCCAACTTCCCTGCATAGCACTAGAGGAAGGAGAAAAGGCCTTGGCTCTGTGTAAGGTCTGCTAATCAATAACAAAAATATTTTTATTACCAACCCTGCACTCTGCACAAATACAAAACAACACCCCATACCAGCCACTGCAAAGAAAATTAACTCTCCCCCAGCCAAAGCCAGCACACATGATCGTAAGTCTCATTTTGGCTTGTTTCACCCCTTAGTCACCCTTGCTGGTGGCAGCTGGTGGGCAGCTTTGTCACTGTGCTGCATCTTCCAACGCTGCTCCCAGGACCAAGGGCAGCTGAGGCTCCCTGAGAGCTGGCATGCTCAAAATCACTCTTAATGGGTTTCATTTCCTCACAAGACATTTACAATTTGGGTCTGTGTGACACACGGTAAATTTGAAAGGGATAAAGGCATGATGGGTATAAATCATTTTGATCACTCAGCCTAATAACGGAGATGAATTCTTCCCCTCATCTGAGTCAATAGAAGAGAATCCACAGCCATGATTCAAGCCCACAGCTAAAAATCATTAAGTATTCAGCAATTAAAACAGTCAGAACTCCAGGCATTTCTACTAATTTCTGAAAAATATAAGGGGGGGAAAAAAAAGGAGGGCTAGATCAGCAGGTGGTGTCGGGACAGCTGTGGATTAACACTGGTGTACCAGATAAGGCCTGGCCAGTATGGGAAAAGCACCTCGAAAAATTTGGAAAACTGAAAATAACACTCTACACAAAATAAACTAATGGATGTTGTGATGCAAAAACAGTAAAAAAGCACTGGGATCTAGGAGAAACATGCATTCTGTGCTCACTTTCTTAGCCCACCTTGCAGCAATGGCACCAGACCTCCTTTTAATGTTCCTGCATGTTAACAAAGGACACCCTTCCAAGAAGACTTGCTGGAATTTCCAAGCTCTCCCTCTGGCAGTGCTGGTGGAGGCAATGACCCCGAGCTGCGTTGCTCCTTGCCCAGCTGGCTCAGCCCCACGGCAGCAGAGCTGGATGGGGCTGCGCCGGCTCCGTACTCTGCTGCTGTCTGCACAAGGAAAACAGTGCCTGCTACGGAATTATTGTGAGATGATTTAATTAAACTGATACCAATCTCTCTAATGTAAACACAAAACAAGAAAAAATGTATCCTCGCTTTAAGTGCTGTGTAATGTTGCAAATGGATAGTAAACAGAAAGTCCAAGGGAGGGTGAGCTGGTTTGTGCATTAAATTTGGAGGCTGCACTTAGTGTTTGATGTAAAGGAAGGTAAGCTGCTGCCTAGTGTTCATAGAAGGTAGGACAGCAAAAGGGCAAATTTGTAACAGTGAAACCATTCTTATTATTCCTGTTGAAACTGCCAAAATTTCAATTGTCTATGGATTTTAGTGTAAAATTAGAAAGCTTCCTAAGAAAGGTGAGAGAAGAAAAGAAGATGATGCCTGTGCTGGTTTACTGCATTTATCCTCCACCTGAGGAGTGCTACAGCATTTATCCTCCACCTGAGGAGTGCAGGTGGGGCAGCATAGGAGAAAGGCTGTGGAAGTAGAGCTGTTGTGGGGAAAGAGATGGGGTTGAAAGGAGGCAGGAGAGGAAGGGGCAGGGCAGCACTGGCGATGCTTTGGGCAGAGGCTGGGCTGCTGAGCTCAGGGGGTGGCTGGAAGGATGTGGTGGGAACTGTTGTAGATCCTGCCCCTGGCAATGATCACACTCTGGGAAATGCTTTTCCCCTTGGTCTCAGATGCTGGGTATTCCAGCTATTCTTTCTCTACAGCTGCCCTGAGACCATGGAGACTCCAGTAAAAAGTACATATATAAACTGGAAAGTAGACACTCACAGGCTTTTTGCTGCACTGTCTGGGATGAGGTATCATTGGGAGCAACCACATCTTGTTCCTTAAAGACCATCTGCTATGCTCTCCAGACAGGCACCTCTTGCCAAATGCACCATATGGAAGTTTGATTCATCTACCAGACGTGCCAGGGAATGGGAGAAGCCACAGGACAGGCTTCCCTGAGATTGAGGGAAGGATAGATTATGTGAGCTGTGCCACTGGTGTGGAAGTCAGAAGAGCACACAAAATGGGCTGAGAATGTTTCCCTGCCATTCATCCAAAATTAACTACTCATAGTGCTCATTAGTTCTCCAGGTACTGACAAAATGCTGGTGATGGGTTTGGCAGGTCCTGTATGCCGTCTCTGGTGCAGCTCCAGAGGAAGAAGAGGATGCTCCAAGGGGGCAGCACTGCAGGCTCCAGAACTCAACCTCTCCTTCCTGCTGCTGCTGCTGCTTGCTGTGCCAACTTGGTCTGTTTCCTGAACACATTAATAAGGCTTGAGGTGGAACCACAATTTGCTATCCCTCATCAAGCTTCATCTGATTCAGTGGACGATGTGGTGCTTCCTATCCTCATTTTCAAGCCCGATTTGATAGATAGAGCTGCCACAATTGTATCAGCCCATGGCATACTCACATGAATATACAGAATCAGAAATGAGTTTCTGCATAGCCCAACCAATGAGAAACAGGGGTGGTTTGGGGCAATTTATTTATTTGCTCTAGTGAGCAAACTGAAAATTCACAAATTCAGATGATCCTAACCTGTCCATACAGGCAGTCGCCTACCATCACCTTACGATTTTGTTGCAGAGCTAGATATAAAACACCAAATGCCTCAAGGTATTTTTGCTAGTGTTTCCCAGACTGACTATGAAAAGTGTTTATTAACTGCAACACAGAGCAGTGCTGGCAGTGGCTGCTCACCTCCTAACTCACAGACACCTATGTCCTTGCACCATGTGGCAAGGAGAAAACAGATCTGTCTACAAAAGACTGTACAGGTATCACAGATTTCTGGTCTTAAACCTTATTTTTGAATTTAAGTTTTATCCCCATTGCAGGTGGGGTATTCAACAGATCTGATGTTGCTGGTAAACTAACACTTGAACACCTACTATAGTAACTGGCTATGATAGAGCAGAATCATACCATGTCCTGCAATAAAATGTGGAGAAAGCATCCTTGGTAGAGGAGTCATATACTTACTTAAAGTCTACACTGCAGCACATCAGAGGACTCATACAATTAAATGATTTCACTCTTGCCACCTTCCATTTAGCAATCAATGAAAGTTCTCCCTTCAGGGAAAAGCTTGGTGGGGGGGAGCTCTTGGCCCATTGTTTTGCCTGGGGTGCCAAAAAGAAATACATCATGATTTATATGTTAATGAGGAATTCTCTTTAGGCAATGCATTCTGCAAGGTGTTGCAATGGGGGACTGGGAGGTTGATCCCTCAGAGGAAGCTAATTCATCATCAAAGTGAGTCAGGGAGCTCCCTGGTGAGAGCTGTAAATAGGGCATTGGGAGAGTGACAGATCACTGGGTGGCATGTGTCCCCCCCCATTAGCACTCCCACTGACAGCCCTGCCACTGCCAGCTCCCAGGCTCCAGCTCATGCACATTATTTATAGAGCATTTCGCATTCCTGGTTGGGATCCAGTCGATGTTGGTTTCAATTAGAATAAATGCTTATTGATTGAGAGGAGATGGGCCAGCTGATTAGCTCCTTGGGAAGCAGAGCACGGCTGGCTGAGGACAGGCTGGGCTCTGCGCAGAAGCAGGAGTGCATGGAGTTCTGAAAATCTGTCAGGGAGGAGAAGTCTTCTAGATTAAATCAATTCATTGAAGAGTCCATCTAATAAAGATAAGCGGCTAACTTCATTAGGGAATTAATGATAGGCCTCATTAAAAAGCCCTGTGGGAGCCCTGTTGACTTCAACAAGCTTCGGATCCAGCCCAATATCTGCCTTGAAGCCACAACTCCCCATCTCTGATTAAGCTACTGAACGCTGTATTCATACAGCCAGGCAGTGATCAGAGCAGGCACACCATGAGCCAAGAAGCATCTAGAAACGTCCACCCAATGCACAAAACCAAGGAGGGACCTTTTTAATATATATATATATATTTTTTAAGGTTCTCTGAAGAAGAATCTTAGCTGGTGGATAAAAGCTCCAGAAGCATGAAATCACAGCGCATCATCCCTTCCTTCCCCAGTGCGGTGTGCAGTCATGAGCACAGCGAGACCGGGACTCGCATTGTCTCTGCCGGGCACCTGGCACCTTGGACTGGCCGAGAGCCCCAGAGCAGGTGTGACAAACCCCGCTTGTGACACACGCTCGGCTGTCACTCGGGGTGCCGGTGTCGGGCTCCCGCATTCATTACATTCATTCGCACCGATGAGGCTGCGGGGAACCGGGGGGTCCCGGCCGCTCCCTCCCCACTGCAGTGCCCTGTCCGGTGTCCCTATCCCGCAGCGAGGGGCTGGGGCACAGCCCTGCTCCCCCAGCAGGGATCAGCAGAGCCCGGGCAGCTCCCGGAGCGTGCGGCAGCGCTCCCCTCCTGCGGCCGGGAGCCGCCGGTGCAGCGGGAGCGGAGCGCCGGGAGCGGGCAGGGCTGCCCCGGGACAGCGGCACGGCAGGGCCTGGGGACAGCGACAGACCGCTGAGCAGAGCGAAAACACATGGGGGAAACACATGTTTAAAGAGTTTTAAACTTTGTAATTTCTTTTCCCCGCTTCCTTTCGCATTTTCTTGTTATTTGAAGAATGCACATCTCTCTAAGTTCACGGCCAGTCTGTACTTGGACCAGAGCTGTGATTTGTGAGCTTGGGCAGGGGTCTCGAAGTGGCTGAGCTATGGGCTGCAAAACCTTCTCCTGGTGTGACTTTTCCAATCCTAGGGAGAGCATGACCTTGTCAAACAAAATGTTCAGTGGGATCAAAAGAGAAAGACTTCAACATGAGTCTGTAATAGTGAATCCACAGGAACAGCTATTCTGTAAATGATTAATGAGTCCCTCCATTATTCATGCCTGTGTCAGGTGCTGCCAGGGAAAGTCCCGCTGCAATCTGCCGTTGCCTGCCTGCTGCTTTACCAGAGCTGCTGCTGCCACAGGTGCAGGTGCTCCAGGGATGCAATTTCTGGCCACTTTTGCTTTGCAAATACCAGATGAAGCATCAATGGCACAAAAGTGCTGCTCAGATATCACTGCCTTTTTACGGGTCTCTTTTGCCATTAGTGAATAGGCTTCAATATTTAATGGAGTCAGGATATTCATTAGCAGCTTCTGTGGTACATCATGCAGCACAGACTGAAGGACAACAATGGTGTTTCTAGTGGTTAAAACCTAACAAAAATCAAATTTTAAAAAAAATCTCATCTACCATTTTGTCTGCAGCCACAACAATAAGGGAGGAAATTCCTTTGGAGTCGACACATGTAGGAGGAGTCAAATAATATGAGCAGGACTTCCCCTCAGCTGCAGGATTTTCTCCTCTAGCCTAAGCCTTGGGAGGTGAGGCTAGGATGCTCTGCCCAGGAGGGACATTCACAGCTCACCACCGTAGCTCTCCTACCTTGCAGCCAGAGCTCTAATTACCCTCATCATTATCTCAGCCTGCCCTGCTGGAAATGTTATCATGGGGTATGGGGATTTGCTAGGAACACTCCTTCCAGTGTAGGACAATGTAATTACTATTGCCATCAGAGGAGGGAATGACTAATAAGGACATTCAGAGAGCATTTCGTTCATCCTTTGCTCCTTGGCTTCAAAGACAACTTTAAAAGGCATAATTAAGCAGCTCAAGTGCTAAAACTGCCTTGGCTCTTTTAGCTAATTTCTTTCCAATATCAAGACATAAAGTGGACAATAATTTCCCAGCAGGCCAGCAGCTCCACCCTTAATGAGCTAATGGATCTTACATCTGCCCACTCTCATGTTTTGCTTTTGCTTGCATTTTTACCTGGTGTTCAGTTTTCCCCTGCTGATTTCAGTGATACTACTGAAAGAAAGGAGAGGGGATGGGCCCATTTTCATGTCACTCTTTGCAGAGTAGCTCCTCACAGCTGCAGAAGAATGCTGGGTTTTGATGACTATCTGCTTGAGAGATCAGTTTGATTAAGTAAGAAATTTGAATGCACTGGCATGTTCATCACTCAGCACACGTTTATTAAATTGTTTTGTAGAGTATGAGATGTTCTTCAATTCTTTCTGGGCCTGCAGAGGGAAAAGCTGGACACAGCACTGATGACTGTATCTATTTCTCCTGCGTTACCTTGACCAACCATTCTTGATATGATGCCACAAGCTGACATGGTTATGTTACACAGTGCTCTTTGTTTAAAATATTCTACTTACAACAGTTCCACGTAGTGTAGAGCTGGTTTTGGGGGGTTTTACTGTGTTTGTTTGGTTTCGTTGATTTTTTTTCCTGTAAGGATAATTAAACCACGGAGAAGTCCTATGTAACACATCCATTAGGCTCTCAGAGCATGACCATGGTGTCCTGTCCCTTCCCAGCTCACCAGTGCTCACACCATCAGAGAACACCAAGGAGCTCTCCTAGCACAGCTATGGTGTGGATGGTAGCAGCTAAAGGGCTACAACTGCTCTCTCACCCAGTGGGTTTCAGCATCCCTTCCTCTATTGATAGGAAAGAATGGTTGCAGCTCACCCCTGCTTCTTTTAGTAAATTTGTCCTTGTGGTAGTCTCTATAGTATCAATGCCAGCTTTTAAAAAACATGCATAAACCTAAGACACAGCCAGGCCCCTAATTCTCATTGAATTGTTTCCTAGCATTAATTTTAAAATATGATGCTCTTTTCTATTAAAGCAAATATATCTACTTTAAGTTCTTTCTTCAGAAAAATGCCTTAAAACGAGTTATTGCAAATAAAAAAATTGGAAGGTTAAAAAAAAAGTTCAAACAAACCCACACATTCTTTTCTGACCTTCCTGTATTGAAGTCAGCTTCCAAAAATAGCAAAGCAGGTGTCTGGTATTCCTTTATACCTCCATGTGTCAAGGGAGGCTGTTAAAATTAATGGAGTAGTACCAACATAAAGGAGGGATAATGAATTTGATTGGTTTTATTGCTTCAACCAGTGCTAATGAGAGGTGCCAATCTGTTTGCAGAAGATATTGCAAGACACTTCCAGGTGCCTGAAGAACTCAGCCAATGTAATACTGAATATGGGTCAAACCTAATGAGCCTCCTAAATTATTAATTACACATCCTCTTTCCCACACTGGAGACAAATTAAGGACTTTATTACAGTACTCAAAACTAGGCCAGATATTTTGATGTGATGAAATACATCTTTTCTGCTCCCCAGGTGTTTGGATGGGGCTTTGAGCAACCTGGTCTAGGAAGGTGTCCCTGTCCTTTTCAGGAGGGGTGGAACCAAACGATTTTTAAAGTTCCTTTGAACCCAGGTCATTCTATGATTCTGGGATTCTGAGCTGCCCAGAAGAAAAGCTCATATCTGCACAGAACAATGATGTTTGGTAGCAACAACATGAACCTTTGTTACTCTTGGTGATCTCTTATCACCTGGTTATAAGGAACTCTTTAAAAGTGAATTTAGACAGAAACTAGTGCAATCTTCTCCAAACAATTGACATTATAAAACATGAAATTTGCTTTTTATTAAAACCCCTTGTATTAATTACTTAATTCTTTACAGAGAGTCAGAGTCTATGTATGCTTTTTGCTGAAACTGCTAAAAAATATGTGGCAATCTGAAAAAGCACAATAAATCTATGTGTTTCCTTGATTTATACTCAGTCATTGCTATGATTAATGTAATACATATGTAAGAGAAGGAATGTAGCTTAGAGATGGATATACCTGCACCAGATTTTTAGTAAATCTAGTAAGATGATAATATTGGTAGCTATAAAAAGAGCAGGTATACTTATGAACTGTTGCATGAAGAAGTACATCAGTTATAACCATGCTCTTAGAATTGCAGAAAATTCATGTATTTATGCCTTTGCTTCATATATATATATGCCACTGTATGTTCTACATATAACATATAGTTTATATTTATATACTATATACATATATATGTGTTACACACATGTCCTATACATGATATAACTGTAAAATAGCAAAAACAGTAATTTCCGTAAGTCTGACATTCAGCTGGTTGGAAGAATGCAATAGCAACTCCATCATGTTCCAGAAGAGGGCAGTCAGATATGGCTACAGGGTTTACAAGCCATTTGTAAATCCAGAGCATATGCAGGGTAATCTAACAAATATGAACATTTATTTCTGCTTTCATGGCCTTACTGATTGCCGTTTAGACTAAAACACGGCCCTGAACTTTCCAAACCATCAGTCTGGGATCAAAAATACTCTCCCTAACACTGACCTCCTGAACCAAGCCTCTTCAAGCAGCTGACAGACATTAAAGCAGTGTATAAAGGTAAATTTAAATACTGTGGAGCAGGTGGTCCATGGACATTTCTCTTTAGTCAGGAAGTCCTGTGCTTGTGGAAAAAGGTCGATGTTGCACCTTCCCTGCAGGTCAAGCATCCCTACAGCAAGTGGGTAATAGCTCAAGAGTCACTGGGAATCATTTGAAAGGTGCTATTAATTTCTTTTATTGTGCTATTGGAAGGTGAAAGTCAACAAAATATTAATTGCAAACTTGTTCAGTCAAAGTGCTTTGTACCTAGCAGGTATGGTAATAGAGGAGCTGAGAGGCTTTGTGTTTTATATTAATTAACAGAAAGGCAATTGAAATGAAATGTTTTCAGTTGTGTTTTCCAGTGCTAATCAGCAGCTCGTTATCTTTAATCACACCAGCGTTGCTGCTCTTTTCCAGCCGGTGATAGAGGGATGTGCAGGAGTGTGTGGTGGTGTATGACACGGGTGGGGTGAGCGCAGCAAGGAGAGGATGAGTGGGGAGAGAAACCCCCTGCCTCTCTCCGTGGAGAGAGCTGAGCCCTGTCACCAGATCCACAGCCACCATCGTGTGCACCCACCAGATGAGCAGATCCAGCTGCTGTCCTGCCATTCCAGCAGCCTGGTGCAGCATTGTTGGGCTGAATGGTGAACATTCTCCAGGAGGTCACATGGGCCATGCTACCACCAGGCAGGTGGGTCCCAGCCTTCCCTCTCCCCCATCATCCTCACAAGGCGCTGACGCCTCTGCAGGTGACGCTGCACTCACAGCGAGTCTCAGATCCTCGTGCATGGTTACAAAAGGATACCTCACTCTCTCAGGGCCAGTCAAGGCAGTAGGACCTGGATGGTGAGATGTCCTTTCCAGCTGGCTCCAGACCTGCAGTGTGCAGCTTGCTTCAGGGTATGAGCACCTCTGGTCCCTTCAGAAGCAGGCACAGTGCCTAAATCACTCAATGGTGCCAAGTCTGAGAGGGCAATAGCAGTGACAGGACTCTCTCAAGGCTCTATCCCAGTCCTAGGGGCCCCTCCCTCTATGCACCATGCAAGGAACTTCCTTGACTCCCCAGCTGTGAATCCAGCATCCACTCAGCTATAAAAGTGTGAGACTTTGAACTCTTATGGATCTTCTTATAGCTTGTCACCACCTTCAGTTCATTATGTCCCTACATCTTCATTTCTCCCCAGCACAAGGTGGTTGACTGGTTATCAGAATGACATCTCTGTTAGTTCCTGCAGCTTTTGGGTACCAAAAAAAATTACCATTTTTTGGGTAAAAATGATCTTTTCTATCTTGAAATAATGTGATTCTGTTGACTTTCTGCTCTGTCCTCTAAGTCCCCCATGTTTAATATTGATGTTTCTGTCTCTGTTGTTTGTTCTTTGTCACTGACTCAATAACCTGTGTCACCTCACCATGGAGTTGTATTAGTGCCTGTGCTTTCAGAGTAATTTTGGAAATAGAAAGTATCTATCTGAGTCTCAAAATTTCAAAGTTTGATAGCTCCCCTCATTCTTATGTGTTTTATATCTTGCAGCATTTAGTACTGACAAGATCAATGACGCTACTCAGAAGAACTATTTCTAGGGGTATAGATATGAGCTTGAAGCAATATTTTGCTGTATTAAATTATATAGTAGGAGACATGTAGGTAGTGGATAACAAGGTGTGATAAATCACCCAAAATAATTAAATCCTTCTTTGGAAGATCCAAAAAACAAATTAAACCCAGATGCAATCTAGAATGAGAACCATATAAAAAGCCAAGTTTTTGCTATGGTTTCATAAAATCTCATCCAATAGTTTGAGCTTGCAGAGTCATCTCAAGTCTGAGATTTTATAAAATCATAGAATGATTAGAGTTGGAAAGGACCTCAAAAATCATCTAGTTCCAACTCTCCTGCAATGGGCAAGGACACTTTTTGCTAGGCCAGATTGCTCAGGGCCCCATCCAACCTGGCAATGCATGTATGGATCTGAACCACTGGTAAGAAGAGATAGCAGTGTTAGCTACTGCCAGATTCCAGATGAAACAGCTCAATAAAATGCAAATGCAGGTCATCAGCAGGATAAACCCTAGAGCCAGAACACCGAACATGAAATTCTACTTTTGGGTATTAAAAATCCACAGGGGAATGTGCCTGGTCTCTAACCAGGCTGTATTACCCATTATTGGGTATTGGCTCAGTACCCTGAGAGCTAGTGGCAAATCTCCCACTGAGCTCAGCACTTCCTTGCCCAGCTGCTGGGTGTCCAAACCTGGGACAGGCAGAGAAGAGACTGTGCAAATAGGCTGGGCTGAGCCTGGAAATGGTCCCTGACATGATGGCACGTGTCCCTGCAGAGAGCTGCTGGGTAACACTGCAGAGAAACCAGGCTCAGCAGCCTCAGCTTTTACATGCTGCAAGAATGATGGGAAAAGTGAAACCTATAGTCTTTCCTGCTCAAAACCTAAGATCCATAAAGCAGTGTTGGAAAGCCCTTGGGATCCTGTGGTTCAGACCACCTCAGTTCTTCCTGGAGTTAATGTCAGTGCATCTCCATCCTGCTGCAGGCTGACTTGCTTTGTGATGGATTCAGTACACATTGTATGAGCATGTGTTACATCAGGCAGATCTTCCAGAAAGGTTTTTGTTCCCTTTATTTTTTTCCCCATTTGAATTGGTTAGAAAAAATACAGCTTGTCCAGTATCTGGTAAGTACATAAACCTAAATGCTAATTTGTTCCTCATATTTTTGGAGAACTTCTGCACCCTTTTCATAAAGACAAAGGTAAATCACCATCATTGCTATGGAAAATATGGAGTAAATAACCACCAGAAATAGCTGTCAGGGATGACAGTGCTCAAGAACTGAAAACTCTACACATGCTGGAGCACCAGCACAGCCACAACACCCGTTTGGATGCCTGTGATGTATTTCAGGTTTCTTGGCTGTACTGTTGGATGCCACGTAACACTGGGGGTCAAGTTCATTCCTGGCCTAAGTTCAGTGAAATCAAATCATCTGCCTTTGGGTTACTGGTGCTGCATCAGGGACTAATTTGGCCCTTGGTGTTTCATTTCGATCGTATTCAGTTTGAATTAGCATTGATCATTTCACACAGCAGGCAGGCTTTACAAACAGGAGTTTTCTCTTCACCTCCTGCTGTGTGTCTCCCTCAAGTCTTCTCCCATCTTTGAAAAATTATTCTCTTTAGTCCTATTGTATCTGAGGAAAGTATTCATCAATGGAGAGAGAAATGTGGATTAGCCTCACATCTGCTCGCCTCCCTGCTATGGAAGGGGGTGACACTGAGGAGTTGTGCCAAGGGAAACAGTAGCAGAGAGCACTGTTGATGTAGATAGAAGTAAAAAGTCTGCCCTGAGGACAGCTTGTCAAATGAAGCCTCCTGTGCCATTAATTACAGTTCCAAGGTGCAGATGAAATATGTATGTGATAGAAGAGGTTTGCCTTTTAATGTATTATTTCAGCAATTTTTTAAAGAGACAGCATCAAGCCAAGCCTTCAGCTCATACACAGAGGGTTTTCTTTGCTTGTTGCTCAGAGACTCTTGTAATTTCATTCCTGCAGTGAAAGACTAGTTCTGGTTACACCTCCAAAGACTGACTTCTCCCTGGGAAACCTACGGGAAGGACTCTTAACACTGACACATTTTTTGTGGCCACGTCAGTTCTCACATCAATATTCAGAATTATGAGAGTAATCCCAAAGTAATTTTATTTGTTGGAGAATTACAACTAATTAAATGGAACTGCATACAAAATATAAAAGCATATCATGAAGAACTATAATTAGGCTCTAGTTAGTATTTTTGTGTTTCATATCACAAGTGTAACAAGACCTTTGGTGAAAACATAGCATGACTGCACAGAAGTACCCTGAGATCTTGGCCAGGGCAGGACTTCCAGAGACAGGAGCAGTGAGAACAAGTTGTATAATTGTATAAGCTCCCACCTGAGTGAACTTTGCTGTCTACAGAGGGAAACTGAGGCAGGCAGGGAGAAATCTAATCCTTGATTAGTGTTAGAGAGGCGATCCCTGGCAGAGCCAGGGACTAAACTTAGCCTGCTGAGTCCTGGCAGCAGCAGCCCTTTCCCTGGGACAGGCTGCATTCCTCCCACAGTAATGCAGGGCAATAAATAGCAGCAAGCAGAGAAAATGTAAAGGAGAGCAGGAAGAGCTCAGGGCTCTCGTCTGAGATTGGGGATGACCTGGCAAAGCAGTGAAATGGCCAGGGAGGAGGATTCACAGCTGGGGAAGCTGTGCCTCCCTCCTCTGAGCAGTGCAGGAGGGGGGACAGTGGAGGCGGGAAGGTCAGGGAGGAAGGTGAAGATGACAAAGGTGAGAAACAAAGAGGTGTTTTCACCTCCCTCCTGAGAGGGCTGAGCCCTACAGGGGCAGCACTGCCCTGTGGGTCAGGGCATCAGTGGGCAGTGGGCCCTGGGCAGGCTGGCTGCTAGGAACAGACCCTGAAACCCTGCAGTGCTAGTGAGCACTGGCTTGCCTCTCCCTATTTTTTCAGCTGCAATGACTCCTTTTTCACACCCCAGGCTCTCTAGCATCCCTAGCACACCACAGCAGTCCCCCACGGCCCCTCCAGCAACCCCCACTGCAGCACTGACTGACATTCCAGCCTCTCATTTTGGATCCCCACCTTCCTCCTGCGTCCATGTAACCCTGTCTGTGCTGCTGGCAGGGACAGAGGTGGCACATGCATGGCAGCCCTGGGGCTCTGTGTGTGTGTATGGCCACCCAGTCACAGTGTGACTGTGGGTCACACTGCCACCTGCCTCTTCACAGTATGGACAAGTGGGACCCTTAACTACTCCAATTTCTCCTCCTTAAAGAGTCCCAGATGCTTTCTGGAAGCTGTAGGAACTTTAATGCCCTGTGAACTTAATTTTTACTTGGAACTAAGAACATGGGGTAAGGATTTATTACCAAAGGCACTGTGCAAATCTTGTTTCCTAATGAAACAGCAATGAAAAAGAATATTTAAATGGCAAGACAGTGCTGGGACAAACTCTGCCTCTAGATAGATGGATGGGAGTCTTGGTTATTTCAGTGCCAAGCACCATGTGCCTTTCCAAGGGCTTAACTTTTATCTGGCAAAGGTGTGGCTGGCCTGGCTGTGCCACAGGGAGGAGCAGGGAAGGGAGCCATGACCTTTTAAAAATGAGCAGCTAGATTTCTGAATGCATCTGTGCTGAAAGGAAAAGCTCACTTTGCTTTCTCTCCCTTCCCTTCCTCCACCAACAAACTCAGCTCAAAGGAAAAAACTTCTCTGCAAATGGAAATACAATTGCCACATTGCCCTTTGTAAGAGAAACAACATGACATTTGACCACACGTGGAATTTCCTTAGATGTGGGCTCTGCTGCAAGACAAATTTCTCTTAGGCTTCTTTTGCTTTCTAAATGAAAGGAAAAGAATATCAATGGTGATTTAATTCTCAGCTCTGCATCCTTTGGGGTTCTCTGGTCTATTCTATGCAAGTTTAACATCTTGTCATTAATAAGGTTTAGTAACTTTTAAGTTATTGCAATAAAATGTAACTAGCTATACACTGATGCTGTACTTCAAGAAGGCCAGGATCCCTGATTAGTGCACATGAGCTGCTGCAGTGATGGCCTGGGGATGGCCCTTCAGCACATCTGGATCTGCTCTGCACATATAATGATGATTTTATGTGCCAGCCCTGTTGATTAGCTGTAAACCACATTTTCAGAGGCAAGCATTCACCTGCTACTTCTAACTCCTGTCATTTCTGTTGACTAATAAAGTGATTGATGAGGAATGGATCTGAGATAAAGGTGCAGTATGGACAAGGCATCACTGAGAACTGCAAGAGGCAGCCCTGGGGAATGTTGAGAGGCAGAAACAACCCTGGCTCTGCTCTGTGAGTCCTTAGGTTTGTTTAATTGCATGTGAGAATGCAGGGATTGGCTTCACTGCTCCAGTGAGGGTACAGTGCCTATGTGCAGGAAAGGCAGAGGGGGAAATTCCATCCCCACATTCTCCCTGGATCAGAATTGGAGAGGAAGAAGGAAAAAGCAGCTCCATGCATTAAATTAAGAAATTGTAAGGAAGCTTGTCCCTCCAGTTTTAAAGCATAAGATGTTTAATCTGGACTTCCTGAGTGCCTCCAGCTCTCAAAGTAGGCTGGGACATTTGCACATATATTGAAACAAGCACTTGCTGCTGGACTGCTGCATATCTCAAGAATGGTTGTAAGATATTTTAGTCACAGAAGTGATTGCAGCTTACCAGAGAGCAGCCAGGTGGACACTAAGCAAATCACAAAGCTGCCCCAGCTCTGTAGTGATGCAGCAGCTGCAGCCAGGCTGGCAAGGGTCCAGCGGGCTCTCCTGGACCAGCTGCAGCACTTTAGTACACTGAGACAGAGGTTTTGGGTAAGTGAGAGGATGTCACACACATAAAGCTTCATTTCCAGCAGTCCTGCAGCAGTACCTGTCCAAAACCCCAAGAGCTCAGTGCCAGATCAGCTCATCCCACAAAAATATTTTTCCATACATTCACACTTTTAATAAGTAAGGAGAATAAAGGTTGTTACACCTTTCATGAGCATTGAATGGAAACGGATATTTTTTCTCTTTTTTTCTTTTATAACAATAAACAAATTAGACTTCATGTTTGCAGGCAGCACTCCAAACTGACTGTTTTAGTAAATTCTTTCCTTTGCCTCCTGTGGAACAGGGGTCAGGCTTCCCTACCACCCTGCCACAGACTCACAGGGTGACCCCAGGGAAGTCACTTAACCCCCTTCCAGGATTTCCCCATCTCCCTGCTGGCAGGGGGATTCTGATTCCTGTCAGGTGCCTGAGCTCAGCTCCAAGGCAGTCCCTGCTCTGCATCTTAGCCCAGGCTTCCCACCCCCAAACCCAAGAGTCTGACCACACCAAGGCAGTCTTGAATTTCTTAATGAGACAGCTGGAGATGCCTGTAGTGAAAAATATCAATATCAGAAAATCTAAACCAAATCTAACCCTGTTTTCAATGAGAACAGTTTGAAAAAACTACTTATGTGCTATTTAAGCACTCACAGGCAAGCTTTCCTTTCACCCTAACAACATGCCTCACCCACAACGTGACTTAGAGAGGTTACTTAAGTGGTAATAATCTGCTTAATTCACTATTCCCAAGGAGTCTTGTCCTCTTTTCAGAAATTGCTAACAAGGTCACCACTTCCGTTAATTGTGACTTTGTTTATTATAAGACGGAGGCGGCTCCAAGTGACTAAAGATGGAAACTCCTCCCAGATCATTCCTGCTGTCAAACACTAGTGATGAATGTGTGCAGAAAAGCAAATGAACGTGGATTGTAAAGGGCACCATGTCACAAACTTCATAGACACCCTAATAATTTTCACTGCTGTTTGCCTCTGACTCCATTATCAATTTCTTAATCAATTCTGTCTCCTAGCGTGGCAGACCTTCACTCAGTGTTCTGGGGACAGCAGTTGCTTTGTTAGAGAAAATCAGCTGGACAGATGATCAGCTGGAAAATGATCAGATCAGATCTCTCTGGTGCTCTGTTTCTGTTGCTGGTGGTTTCCAAAAGCAGAATTTGTTCCAAACTTGGGATGAAAACCTGATCTCTTGGTTACCTGTTGTGACTAACCTTGGCCAGTGACAATTTTAACATCTTATTTTCAGCTTGTTGAAAACATCTTTCTATGCTTGACATAGCACAGAGCAGGGAGACAGTCTTGGAGATGAGAATGGAAATGAGATGTAATTTGTCTGAAGGTGGGACTGTGTTTGGCTGTTGTAAATATTCTGCCTTCGTTATGTGTTTCTAGCAAAGGTAGGCGAAGGTGTGATCTCTCTCTGACCTGCAGTGGACAGAGGATGCTTTCACTCCCTCAAAACAAATTTCAGAGTTCCTAGGATGAGCCAGTAATTCAGTGTGGCTGACACTTCACCTTCCTTTATCATCAAACTGATATCCTTGATCACAGGCAGCTGCAATTAGTCCCCAGAGCACTGCTAGTACATGACGAAAGCTGTGGCTTTTGCCTTCCTAAAGGATGACTCTGCCTCTGTAATTGCTCTCGAGATTTTCCAGCTCTGAAGCCTTTGTCAGCTAACCTTGGACATACAGGCTGTCTAGGGAAGTTATTGATTCCTCTTGTCTCCACCTCCTCCCTCCCCAGTTAGGCTGATTTATAGGAATATTGGTAGGAATCACTAAAATCCTGGCAGAGCTCATTAATCTGTGAATCTTTAAAAGACTTCCCTGCTTGAAGAGACCATCTGTTTGCCTGAGTGCTATTTCTGCAGCTGCCAAATCAGGTTTGCAAGACTCTCACCTTCTCCTCAAACCTACCACATGGTACTGTAATATTTACATTCAGCGCTCAACACTTTTTCCTACCAGGTCTGTGCAGAGCAAATGCAGCTTCACTCACCTGTGCAAGACTCAAACACAGTCAAATAAACAGCAATAATGTCCCTAAAACCAAAAGCAGCAAGATCAGACTGAACCATATAATTTCTCTTGGCTTTTTATGTTCACTGGGAGCCAATTCAGTAACACCTGAAACCTCTGTGGAGGGAACTGCCAATAACTGTAATTACAGCATGGAAATCTACCATGTATTGATGGGAAAAGGATCTGGCCTCTGTCCTCTGTGCTGGGTGACTTCTGCAGAGCTGGCCATGTTTGTCAGCAGATGCCAAAAGCTGGGCTCATGTTGTGCTCACCTTTTCTCCATCCTTGTGCAAATGCATTTCACTTAAGCACCATAGCAGGCTCATTTTGGCTCAGTGTGTCAGAAGACATTGTCAGCAAGAACTGTGGCAGCTCGGAAGCCAGTTTTGTCTTTCAAATGTAGGTTTTTTTTGTTTCTTCACATCATTGCAGTGGCCTTTCATAACTCCCCCCAGAGAATGCAACCTTTTATAAATTAGATGGGATGAAAATGCCACCAAGATTCAGACTATCAATTAATTTCTTCTTTAAGATAAATCCTCAACTGAATCTTTGATCTTCTTATTTTATTTACTGTATATTTTTATATTTGCATAAAGTGTTTTCTCTGTAAGCCAGCAATTATCACTGGTAAGGTTCACATTTCTTGGAGATAGATAGAATTTCTTCCCATTTTCTTTTTTGAATGAAAATTATTTTCCCTGCTGCTGGATTGGTGTCACCAATATGGTGACATAGTTAATCTTCTAATCTTCTCTCTGGGGTGACATCAGAGGAGATGATGGAGACATTTCCTTTCTCGAATACAAAGCTCAGTTTCAATTTTTACTAGTGAAAATCTTGCTAATAACATAAAAAATAGAGATAAATGCAAAATTATGACATGCCTAGTTATATTGGGGGGTTGCTATTGTTTTTGTATTTATTGCTTCCTAGAGGGCAGTTTTAGCTGTCAGCTGTATCTTGCCTATTTTTACTCACTCTTCCTTCTCTGGATGAACCCACATGAGATCTTGTCAGAGCATCAGATCCTCTAGAAGTTGCATTATTACAATCCTCATCCATCAAGCTGAAGAAGATGTGTCAGAAAACAATAATTAAATAAAATTCCAATAATTGAGACTTCCTGGGTGCTCTGCTTCTCACTGAGCCTGGTTGCTTTTCCATCTGCTGATTGCTGCACAGAGGTTCAAGCCCATCTGAGCAGCAGCTCATTTCTCTGCCACATGTACTCATGGCACAGCATCCCACTGGCCCTGGATTTGGCTCACTGATCCCATAGGTACATCTGGGACCTCACCAAAGCCCCATCAATTACTCAGGAGATGTGGGAATGACAGTGGGACTGCTGGTGGCCAGCCAGCACCCTCCCGTCTTGCTTCTCTGCCCTTTAACCGGGTGCAATCCAAAAGCTCTGGTTAATTTTACGCCTTACATTAGAGGACAGAAAGGCACATTCCATCCCCAAAACTGCAGGGATTTTTAAAAGGGAAAGAAGTGTCTTAGCTAACAAATTCCTAACATTCTGAGCTCTTCAGTGCTCTGAGAGAAGTTCATCCACATCCTGATGCCAACCTGCTTATATCCGCCTGCAGTTTCTCTTCTAGCCCTGTCCTTCCCCTCCCCCTCCCCAGGCTGTGAATCCTCCATACACAACAGTCAGAAATCTCTTCACATTGCAGGAAAAAACCCAAGGGAATTTGCATAAATTAGAAAGGAGAACCGCATTTCAGCCATTCTCTCTTTAAACTGCGTGGAAATCACTCTGATGGGAGATATAAACGCCTGCCGAAGCAGGCAGTAAGGAGCTTGCTTCAATCTCATGGAAAATTGCAGATTTAATAATCAGATCTGACTCGGTTAGCTAAAGAAATAATTCTCACTTCCATGATTTCCCTCTGTCAGGAGAGAGAAAGGCAGAGGGAAGCAGAACAACTCACCCATGCCCCTACAGCAGTGCTGAGCTTAGCAAAGCCCTTCCACCAGTAATGTCAGCAGGCAGACAGAATCTGGCAGGACCTGAGATCCCACAGTGAATAGCACAGCTCCCTGCTTTTCCTGTGAGGTTTGGATGAGGCTGGCTCCATCCATGGCTGAGCAAGAGGCAAGTCAGCAATAGCAAAAGCTCTGGTCCAGCTGGGAGCATCCAGGTGGATCAGACTCTCTTCACAGACTGCTGAGTCAATCAGGGCACAGGGAAAATTATGACCTCCCCATGGGATTTAAAATCTGAAAGCCTCGATTTTCCATGATATTTAGGCACTTAGATCAGGCACAGGTCAGATGGGAAGTGTAAATATGTAGATGAGAAACAAAGTCCCACTAAATGTCTTACTCATTTGGGCTCTAAGGCGACTGTGTACTTGTGCCATGGTAAGTGCCCTGCATCCAGGGTTCCCCAAATATGCCCTTTACTCCCAGGCATATCAGCTCAGCTCCGGGGCTTTTGTATCTCAAAATCCCTTTGCACTGTCAGGACTGGCCTTGAACATGTCCAGGGATGGGACATCCACAACATTCCTGGGCAGAGAATTCTTCCTGGAAATCTCCAGAGAGGGGACACCATAGCAACTGCTTAAGTATTTCAAGATACATCAGGAAAATGCAACTGTCTTCCAGAGGAACCTAAATGGTCCAGGAAAATCTTTTTTAGGAAATACTCCAGTGACTTCCTTCCATACATTGCATTTACTACTCCACTCATGGTATTTGTCATGGATTTATGCAGATGGCTGTCTGTAGGATGAAGCAGAGAGATTTAAAAATGGATCTCTGCATGTTGAGGGATAAGCATCCTTCAGGTTCCTTGGAAAGCCTAAGTGAGAGCAGTTACTGGCAAATATTTAGCCAATTTCGACCTGCAGAAATAGTGTCTACTTACTTCTCACCTTTTATTGCTTATTTCAATTTTTGGCCTTTGCCTTTTTTGCCATGACAGACACTAGGTTTATTCATAAATGCCCAAAACTTTCTCTGTCAGATTTAAATTTTCCAGGCTTGGCCTTTTTCCAGGAGCAAACATGGCTCTTCTCTTTTCTGGCTGAGAAACAGGGGAAGCTAAAAGAACTACTCTGTTTTAATCAAAGAAAAAAAAAAAAAAGTCTTATAATTTATCAAAACCCAGCATGATAACTAAAGTATCCAGGGATCAAAGCTAGTTTTTTGATTGAAGTATCTGCATCATAAGAAGGTGTTTGTTTGTGAGTATTGTTGTAAGAGTTAGGTCTGATTTGTTCAACTTTTGACCTGCTTTAGTGTTTCACTGAAGAGCTCTCCCAACGCCAAATCTTAGTAAGGGCTCTGGCAGATGAACTCTTGCCAACTTTGCTGTAATAGTTCAAGATGTATTTGTCCTTCCCCCTCAGTCTTCTCTGCTGGCTCCTCTGCCCCTCTCCCAGAAGATGCTAACCACCTGCAGCATGGACAATGTAATGGGGGTTTCTGAGGCTTCTTAAATTCCTCTGGAGGACAAGATAGAGCTGAGACACCAGTCTGGGATTTGGCATGCCTTCCCTGCAGGCACTTGTCCAGCTCTGCTAGAGGGCTCTAACCTTCAGTAGAGGAGCACCAGCACACAGCTGTGAGAGGTAACTTCAAAACCAGCTGCAGCTGTTTGCTCGGAATACAAGGAGGAATGGTGAGCTCTTAATCCTGCAAATACTTATGTGTGTGTTTATAACTGTGAGCAGTTCCAGGAACTTCAGTGGGGCTTGAAGTTAAATTGGCACGTAAATGCTTACAGAGCTGGGAGCCTGCATTTTCACAGGGTTGAGCTAAGAAAGCTTTGATTCTCACACATTGGAGCAATATGTTTCTGCAGGCAGATGACACTGCAGGAAAAGTCCCCCAGTCTGGTTTAGGCTGTCTTCCTTTCCCAGATGCATACTGAGATCAAGACCAGACATCTCCCTGACTGCCAGAATAGCTCGTGGCCACTCCTTGGGTCTGTGGGTGGCAGCAGGATGGAGAGGTTAGTCATGATGCCCTGCACTTCTCCTCCTTGTACAGCCTCTTTGGCAGAGAGCATGATCTGAGGCTCTGCTTCTCCTCAGAGCTGCCCTCCAGGTGAGCCTTACACCAGTGAATATCTCCATGTGTGTTGCATGAGCTGATCAAGAAGCAGGCACTAACAAGGGCTGCCCTGACAGAACTGTGCCAGCAGATCCTTGTGCTGGCCAGCCCCAGTAGCCACTGGACACTTTTGGCTCTGCTTGCCCAACCCTGTGTAGGCAACCCGAGGAATGGTTTTGGGAACATGTCACAATCTACTTTTGCAGCTATTTTTGCTTCTTAGTCAGAGGCCTGACATCCTGAATTGAATCCATGGCTAGCTGTGTTGCTGAGTAATGAGCAGAGTATTAAAAGTCTTCAGGGAGAGCTCAGGCAGACTGAGCAGTGTCAGCCTTTGGGTGCTTAGACTGAAGCATCTGAGTAAAAACAGCCCAAATTTTTCAGAGGTGCTGGGCACCCTGAGATCCTAGCATATTTCGTGTAATTTATGCTTTTTTAATTTTTTCTTCGATGCATTTTGAAGAAAGGTATTCCTGATGGCTCATTTCCCCCAGGGGCTGTCTCTGACCACATGGTCTGGAAATGCTTGCCGGGGAACCCCACCAGTGCTTCCCAGAGCCTCCCTTGCCTCTTCCCAGCCCTCCCTCCAGCTCTGGGTACAAAACCCTGACATTTGTGAAGGGCTCAGACACTAAAGGTCTGAGTCAGGCAAAGCCCAGACTGTTGCTGGCTGTTCCCAGGAGAAAAAGTGGCAGCAAATCAACACACCCCCCCCCCGGGTGCTGAGGCTCCCACCAGGTCCTGCACACGTCTCTGCCAAGCCCAGCCTGGCTCTAACACTGCCAGAGCCTTTGCTTGCACTTCATTAAGGTGCCTAATGAGCAACCAGTGTGCAGCGGTACCCTCCACTGACTATGCCAGTCTGGGAATCTCATATCAAGCAAATCCCAAGCAAACATTTTCAAAGATTAAAAAAATAAGTTGTAGGAGCAGCCACTAAACTGGCATTAAAATGGCATGTTTTAAGCAAGAAAAGTCACGAAGTTACAGAGAAATCTGCACTCACAATATTATTATAAACTACGGAACAGCCTTTAGTAACAGTGTCACAAAACAATTTCTCAGATGTTACAATATAAACAAAGACCTTTTTCTTCCTTCCTCCTTAAAGAGATACACCCTGGCTTCTGCCGCCTTTCCAGCAGTGCTGGTACTGGGACCCTGCAGAAGGAGAAGGCACAGAGCAAGGTGCCAGAGCTATTCCCCAGCCCATCAGCTGCCCCCGCAGCCCCCGGGGAGCAGGAGAGCCCTGCGGGGCGGCTGCCACCCCCAGCCCCAGCGCACAGCGAGGAGCTCTGTTCTCCCGCGCGCATTTGCGGCTTAGCCCTTAAAAGCAGTTTCATAAATATTCGATGGCCTTTCCGACAGGGTAATGTGCCTCTGTGACATTAAAGAGGAAACTCTGCGAAGGGGAGGGATGACAACAAATTTATCCACCAATAGCACACTCTTTTGGCACAAAAGCACATTCTTATCTTTACATCCCATAATGAGAAGGCAGGGACGGGAGTGTTGCTGCAGCTCTCTGGGTGGGTAGATGTGGAGTGCAGGAGAAGGGTGGCTGTGTAAACTGTTTGATATTTTTCCCCCCTTGCCTTTGCAAAGGGAAGGACCCGCGCTTGCGGTCCTGCAGTGG
The DNA here is from genome assembly GCF_052056855.1 of Sturnus vulgaris. Classification (NCBI taxonomy): domain Eukaryota; kingdom Metazoa; phylum Chordata; class Aves; order Passeriformes; family Sturnidae; genus Sturnus; species Sturnus vulgaris. The sequence continues at coordinate 36,495,887 of NC_142248.1, forward strand.
TTTTCCTAAGCCCCCGGTGAGGAGGACTTCTCACACGATGTCAGACTGCGAGGGACTGCCTGTGGGTAAGCGCCAGATTTATATTTACCCCAGTGTCCTGCCGGCTGGTTCACATTCTCAGATTGCAAAGTCACACGCGAAGCCGCTTTGCTTTCAAAGGGAGCCGGAGCCGCAGCAGGGAGCGAGAATCTCCCTGAAACCTCTGCAGATGCTGGTGCGGTGCCTTACGAGTCCGTGCTGGAGGGCTGGTGAGGGTGGTGATGCCTGGATTTTCTCTGAACGCTCAGGGGCTGGGTAGGAGGAAGAGTTCTGGAATTCAGACAGATGGGCTGAAGTGTCGGTATCCGTAGGGATGATGGTACCGATGTGTGCAGTCTTGAGCTCGCTAAGCGGAGTTTGTGGGGATGGGTGCTGCAGGACCAGGCGCTGTGTGTGTGTCCTGTTTGCTCCTTGATAAACCTTCCTGGATGGTAACCGACACAGCAAGGGCAGATAAATGTAATGCAAAGGGTTTATTTGCTGAAAGGAAATAGAAATGTACATTATTTTTAAAATAAGTGCATTAAACACTTTCCCCATATCTGGAAAGGAATCCTTCACTAGGGCTATAGCTGTCTAACTTCTCTGAGCAGAAGAATATGTCAGCAAGAAGCATGTTTCTCAGCTGTTTTTTAAAAAACTTCTATAGGAACTGTAAATATTATCAAGGCTGCCTGTACAAAAGGAAACTCTTGTCAAAATGATAGCCTAATTCTCTGCCAAGGCACTTTACTAATAAAGAGATGGACTACTGGAAACACATTTTTTTTTGCCATGGCAAGCATTTATCCTTTCAAATTTATATATGTATACAACATGTGTAACACTCCTATTCCATTGGTCTGTGAAGGCTGTGCATCAAAGATGAGGTTCTGGGCTAAAAGGTGGGGTTGGAGAAGAAGGCTGCTGCAGTGTTTTTCTTTTTTCCTCCTCTCTCTGCTTCCATTTTGCAAAGCAAATCCCAAGTCCAAAGCAGCACACTCATAACTAGAGTGGAAAAATATAAATTATGTATATGGTGCAGACTGAGCTGCACCATGCACAATTCCCTGGGCTGTTGCTATCAGCTAAAGACAGGAGAGATGAAAATGAGTGTTTCCTGCTTACCTGCTCAAACGGGTAAACTGTTAACCAACAAAGTTTTGCTTCTCCAGGCTTTGATTTTAAGGGCCTGGCCCCAGTTTGCTTATTAAGCACTCTGAGATGGGGATGGGATATTTCAGGGTGACAGTATCAGTATCAGCTGGCATCTTATATTAATGATGAAACTGATATCTGGAGTGCATGGCATCTTGTGTGCAGAAGTTACTGATATCTCAATTACCTTTGCTGCTGAAAGGACCTTCGAGTTTTCTTCCAGAAAAACATTCATGGATGCATTGAGGGAGGGAAGCAATTTTCTATGAGCAGGAATGAAAATTAAAATTATATTTAGACATGAATCAGAAATGTGCCAGCATACACAGAGCAAAGGTTTATTTCCCTCTGTTCCCCCAATAATTCTCCCATGCTGCCCAGCCTTGCTTCCAGGCCTGCTCCCAGGAAGCAGGGCTCACCCTGCCCCATTCCAGACACAACCAGTCTGTCCCAAGGGACACCTGCTTGCAAAACATTCTGGTTCCTATACTTAGAGATGTGTGGACGCATATATGCATATAAAAATATGCACAAAACCAGCAGTGGAGAGAGAAATGCTGGTACTCCATCAGAGTTATTAAGCAATCTTAGTGAACCAGCTGCTGACAGCTTGCTTTTCATGTCAAGGAATTTTGAAATAACTCTCTTTGTGGCTATTACTCTTTGACTAGATAGGTCAAAGTTTAATTCTTTAGCAGTTTAAAACATTACACTCCATAAAAAGAGTTGCAAAAAATCACCATCAAACTTTCTAATACACTGTTTAGTGTTCACTAGTGCAGAAATGCCCCTTTGCTGAATCCAATGAGCATAGCAAGGCTGGAACTGTACTTCTAAAATCCTTGGTTTTGAATGCAGCCTGATAATACAGCTACAAAAAGTTGGTGCAGTGACAGATATCATTAGCACTGCAATGTGGCTGCAGTCCAGAGCTCTGCTTCTAACACAAACCCCACAGCCCTGTGCATTGGCCTGTGTGTACACATGCACAAGGATATAAATAAGTTTAGCCAAAGCACAGTATTAGTGTCAAGTGTATGCACTGCTTCAGTAACCTCTTTGCAAAGGGTGTGCCTCACGAACAACCTGGAGAACTGCACTTTGTAGTTACAGGAAATTAATGCCAGAGTTTTTAGACTGCTTTCAGCCTACACAAGAATGCAGTAGGAACAGCTGCTCAATTGTTCCCTCAGAAAAGCAACTTGGGGGGAATGGCTGAATACAATCTTTGAGTTAAATAGCTGGACATGAGCGGCTTGATACACCAATAATTTTTCGAGAGACTTTGTTCAGTAAGAGTACCCTACTTCAGTGCTGGACATGGTTATGCAATTTTTCATGATGAAAGCATTGGGTGTTTTTATATTACTGGTTTCTGTTCAGTTCCAGCGTGGCTGCACCCTTTCACTGTTGTGGAATGCAAAATTAAACATGTGATGCAAACAAAGTTTTATTTTGTTGTTTGAATGTAGTACAGAAGATGTAAAAAAAGGATCTTAAATGCCAGAATGCAGATTACATGTAAGCAATCATACAGTAATTTTGGATTGAATTAATAATAATAAAAAAGGCATTTTAAAGCCTTTTGCGATTTGAAAATTAATAGAATTCTAAAATTTACACTAATAATTTCCCATTGTAACACAGGGAGAGAAAGAAAGAAAGAAAGATCAGTCACTTCAGGACAAATGCACTCCAATTTCTTCCTCATTAGCAATTATTGACATACAGATGCTATCCATTAGTGCCAGCCACATAGATTTCTTGTCACTCCTACAAGCAGATAAAAGAAAAGCACATCAATTATTTAAGTGCTTCCCCTTGTGTGTATTATTTTCCTCTTGTAAGGAGTCGTAGTTCAGTCTCTGAACAACTGAACAGCTTTTCACGCATGCAGCATTTTGATTAGGAATATATGAGTCACGATGGTTCTGGTTCTTAATACAAACCTTTTGACTTCAGAAAAATCTCTGAAGTCATGCAAGGGTCTTCAAGTGCCTCTTTTATTTCTTTCCCCTTTCAGCCAGACTGACTTTGAATAGCGTGGGTAACTTCTTGTGGATAACACCACTGTTGAAATAACACAGGGTATTGAGCCATAACAGATGAAGATTATAATGCTGAAGAAGAACACCAGGAGTCTCATATATACATACTTTCTCTGTTATTTACTGCAACAGGGCTAAGAAGGGAAGAAACAATTGATGTAACTTGTTTTGCAGAAGGTGGCATGCAAATCTAACCGAATTGCCTTAAAATTACTCACAAACTTTTATTGGCCTTGTTTCAGTAGAGGAGGAAGCAAGAGTTTTCATCTGAACTATGTTCCTGACTCTTTAGCTAAATACTTCCTTTCAAAGCTAAAATTACATATTTCAAACATGTCTTTAAGACAGACTGGAGCCAGTTGATAAAATTGGTATTTTCAGAATTAGGATATCCCAGAAAAATATGGGAATTTAGATTTCCTGAAATTCAACCCATTCTGCACTGTCATGGGGAGTCCATTTATCTCACCCAGAGTGGCTGTTAGTGAGCAAGGCCTCCAGCTCCCATGCTAGACTGTCTCTAAACAGCTACTGGGAATAAAATACAGCCCACATACTTTTCTGTAACAAAATCTCATGACCCAGCACATGTATGAGCACTACTCTTGTCAACAGAATTGTCCCACTTTCACATACTCGTATTAGCATAGGATTATGCTTGAAATTAACATTTCATTAGATTTGGTAAAGAATGTCTATATTTTTGCAGGAAACTCAGTGTTTCCCTTAGGGGTGGAGCACGACTTCTGCATTACAGTTTGCAGGGTGAGCCCCTCAGTGAAAGGCAATGGCCTGAAATCACCTTGCAGAGAGGCTGCAGTTAGTGCTTGGGGATAAGCAGAGAAGTGGGAAGGTTGTTCCAGCATATCAAACCAGTTACCTGCTGTGGCTTAGGAATGAAATGGCATGACTTGAGCATCTCAAGAGAGAGGTTTGCAGGATGAACCATAGCTCCTGACTGCACTAAACCCACCAGCACTGGCTTGCATGCTCAGAACTCCTCAGGAGCATCCCCCTGCCAGGGAAGGTGAGCCCAGGGTGCTGGGGTGATGAGAACCTGGCAAGTATCTGTATTATTTATCAGGGTTTGTGACTGATAAACCCTAATCTTGGTGTATGGAGCACTCGGCAAACTCATTGCCTTTTGTATTTGGGAAGACAGCTTAGGAGATGAATGCTAGCTACTAGAAGTCACACATTCTCCAAGAGAGTGTTCTTTCATCACAAAAATACAGATGTCACTAAATCAAAATGCAACATTTTGTTGACAATGTCAATACATCAATACAGTTCTAAAGATCACATTTTTGAAAATTGAAATTGAGTGGGAGAAAGACAGAAAGCCTTTGGATGCTCAGGTAAAATAAAATCTGATCTAATACCAGGGAATATTGCAGTCTGATGAAAATTGAATTGAAATACCAGAATTATCGGAGTTCTCCTTCCAACCAGCTCCATTTCTCCTCCAGAAATTCCATGTGTCCTCAGTCTGTCCAAGCATTGCCTTGAGCAGCAGTGGCTGCACATTCAGGGGGCAAGCACTGATGGTGATGAAACAATCATTATGGTTTAAAGCTTTAGACAGGGTTTGGAACATGAAGATCAGGCAACCACACAAGGAAAAATGAGTGACTCTGGTGCCCCAGAAATCCATGTTTTGCAAAAACAGCCCCAGAAGCAGATTTATGGTGATGAGCAAGACCCATGGAGACACCAGGTAGGGAGCCTGCCAGAGGTATGCCTGGAAAGCCTTCTCTGTTCATACAACATTTTAAGACAACCCCATGAGCCAAAATATTCAGCCTACAGTCCATGAAGGGTTAAAATCACCTGGGTGCAGCCTTCACCTGCTTCAGAGGCTGGTGGGGGCTGAGCCTGGGTTCAAGGGTGTCCTGCTGAGGAGGGATTCCCACCTCCAGACAGGGCTTTCAAAGCCTTGGGACTCTGTGGCTCAACTGTGGTCTCTTCCCATGCACCTCCTTAGATGTTTTGTTGAGGGGAAAAGGGCTTTTCCATTTGGGGAAATCTGAGGCCACCCCAGACCACAGAGCAGTTGCTTCAGTGCTGAGAAAGGGAGAGAGCTGGGAGAGAGGCAGAGGGCAAGGAGCAACTCCACATTTGCACTTGGGTAAAATGCCACAAATGGCAAAGCTGTTTCTTTTTCATCAAAAGCAAAGATGAAAATAGGTGGTCTCTGTTGCAGCCCAGTGTTAGGGGTTCTCATAGGGGTTCAGTCTAGCTTAGGCAAACTTAGTGTACCTATACATAGCTGTGTAGTACAGCACCCACCCCTCTGCCACTCATAAAGTTGTTTCTGACAACCTGCTTAAAAGTTTGCAACCTCTGGAACTAGAAAAATGGCAAACTTTGTTGTTAGCTCTGTTTTTCTCCTCCAGCATGAGTGTCCTGTCCCTTGGGCTTGGTGGTGGTTAGGTGGCAGCTGACTATGTTCCAGGAGTGTCCTGAGCACAGGTACTGGGTCTTCATCTCCAAGCTCTGCCTTTAAAATGGCAGGTGAGGTTTCCTTCTAGACTAACTAGACTACAGGGCTAGTCTAACTATTCAGCTGGCAAGCAGAGACTGTGCCAGTTCACTGCTTTTCTGAAGGAGAATTTGAGTATGTGTGCTGTGTGCTGCAGAGGCTCCAAGTGAGGGTATTTGACCTAGCAGACACATTAACATGCATTTTCACAAGAAAATGTCTGTTTGTTTGTTAGGTTTGTTTTTCTTTCTTTGAGGAGGGGTGCTGAAGGAGGAGAACTCTTTCAGGCAGTAGAAGTTTGCATGAACGTTTTCTGCTGGGATGGTGGTTAAGGGGCTACTTAGGAAATACAGAAGATGCTACATCTTTCCCAAGTGCTCCTCCCCTCCTCCCTCCTCTCCCAAAGGGAGGATTTTCCTTATCTGCAGGAATACTTGGAAGCTGTAGTTTGTCCCAGGGTCTGTGAGCAAGAGCACTTGCACTGTACAGCACAATTCTGAGCAGTCTTATTCCATGATGTTTACAGTAACTTAAGGCATGCAAAAAACAACCAGTATGTTTTTCTTCTCCTTTCCTCTCCTCCATCCCTCATAACATCTGCAGTATTCCTACATATTTTGTGTTAAGCCATCAGTATTTGGAAGCCACAATTGCATTTAACAATGTCTGGAGCCTTCTCTTGCTACAGACCTGCTATACAGGCAGTAATTTAGAGGGTGGGGCCCCCTTCCCTTCCCTTCCTTTGTCATTCACACTGCAAACTGAATGCTCAGTGTGCCCTCCCAAAAACCTGGCGAGTGCCCAGTCTCTCATCATCTTATTCAGTTGCTTCTCTGTCCCTGTTATTTCTTTCCTTACAGGCCGAGATCAGCTCCCTCACCACGCACTAGTGGTTTCCACAATTAAATTTGTAACATTAAGGATTCCCTTACATCTCAGACCTCTAAAACTCACATAAAAGACTGTCAAGATCCCCCAGATGTTTTTTTTTTCTTGTGGGAAAGAAACTCTGGGGCAGAAGAATGGGTTCCTGACCAATGCCAGGTTCTGGGCACGGACAGGTTAATAATGCCCAGGCTCAGTTCCCCGAAGGAGTCCTGGGTTTCAGGGAGCAGCTGAAGTCACCCTTGAGTCAGCAGGGCACACGGGGACTGCTCAGAGCTGCTCTTTGCTTCTGCACACGGTCTGTCAATCACACAAATTGCTTTTGGAAGAAAAGCAAGCTCTTGCTCAGAGGACTCCAAACTAGGCTCAGTAAAAGGTCTGTGACCCTTGAGGAATCACAACAAATTCCAAGAAAACTTTGGGAAGTACAGTGCTGTCTCTATCACAAAAAACAGGGAGAATTTCAGAGAGCTGCCAATGGCTGATTTATCTTGGGCAGCTTTTCCACACTGCCCAGGTGGGAACCCCCCAGCACCTAATCACTGCTCTCAGCACTCTTTGTGTGGCTCAAGTTTCCACCACCTCAGTGCTCCTTGGGAGAACTCAGGCTCTTCTCCATGAGGTACTATAAAGGCATGAAATTAGGTTTGGAGAGATATTTGAAAGGTTTAGACCCAAAATCCCCTCATAAATCCATAGGCACTACTTGCAAACTTGGCATTTCATGTGATTCTCACCTATCTTACGAATAAATATACACTTACATTTTTATCCTTTGTGATGTGCTCTTTGTGGAGTTGCAGGACATGCTTTGCAATCAGTGCACCCAGAACACTTGCCAATGACTAACATAGTTACTGTGAAAATGGTAAAACCCTTGCTGCTAAACCAGAAGGTAAAACTTTCTGCAGCCAGACAACTTGCCTGAAGAGGTCTGGTGAGGAAATAAAGAAATAAAAGAAATAAAGAAAAAAAAGAAATAAAAGCACAGACACACAAAAACACTTGTGTGTAAAACAACTGAACACCTGAGTAATTTTTTGCAGAGACTAAAAAATCTGAAGCAGTGACATCAAGCTGAACATCTCAGGTTGTGCTTGATCATGTGATTATGAAGGGCCTGACTTCAGGTTAAACTTATAATTTGCACATCTTCCACTCACTCTTTGGGAGCATGACCCAGATTCCTTGAAATCAAAGGGAGCCTTTCCATTCAGACCAGTGAATTAGGATCACAATTCTCAAAAATCTCAGAAATATCTTTATCCCCCTGACCCATCAGTAAAAACTGTGGCTGGGTCGGGTTGATTGTAGTCCTTAGACCAGCAGCTGTGTGGCTGGTGAGATTTCCTGGGTGAGGCCCCACTATATTTGTGGTGCATGGGAAGCACCAGACATTAGTCATACTTTGTCCCAGCACAATTGCTCAGAGAAATGTATTTATATTTACACTAATTAAAACTTAGTGAATGTTTCATATTTCCCCTACTGAAACATTGCTAGATATGACTCAGCAATAAGTCACACAAAGAGCCATGGGTGCAGAATTATTCAGAGTTTGTATGTGAGAGACTGAGGCACATCAAGATTAAGCCAAAAACAGTTCCCAGTGCTGTGGGTGTGTAATCAGAGATGCCAAGGAGCTCTTCTTTCAGAGCACCCAGCATACCACTGTATTTCACATATTCAAACCTCACTGACAGCTGTGAGCACTGGGCATGCCCATAAATCAGACCTGTGTTCTGATGAGGAACATGGCATTAGTGACAATTTGGGAAAACCTGGGCTCCCACAGTTGCTCCACGGACCAATTCTTCTCCCTTCAGGAGCTGCTCTGCAGCTGAAACACAGATGCAATCCAGTTCCCAGCAGAACCTTTCAAGTTAACTTAACCTGAAATTGTCCTTCCTGGAATAGTTTACTTTACCATGTTCAATATCTTCAACAGGTGAAGCTGGGATATTGTGATAAACAGAATATTGGAAACACATATGTTGTAAAATACAAGATACTCAGGCACCTCATAACTAAATCTCTAACAAGAAGTATATTATAATTACATAAGTTATACAATTATAATTATATACTATAATTATATAAGTTGATATTTCACTTGGAGATGCTCTGCAATGTTAATAGCCTCACACACAAATGCTTCTGATACAGGCAACCTGTTTTTGGGACACTAAATCTGTCATTTTCTACAGCTCTTCATCTCAAATCAGAGGCTCCCAGGCTCATCTTGTTGCTATGACACTCAGCTGGCCTTCTGACACCCATATGACTGAGGCATGATATTGCAATCTTTGTGCTGGAGGCATATGGATCACATGTGGAAAGGATTTTGAGAAGGAAACTATTATTTCCTGCATCTATCATAAATTCCAAATGGTATATTCAGGCACAACTGTTCAAAACCAGAGAGTGCATTGATGAAATGGAAACAATTTAGCTGGGAAATCTCATCTAAACTGTTTGATTATTCTTAGTGCTGCCAACTCTTTGATGTTTATCATGAGCCTCTGAAGACTTGTTTTAATTTTTTTTCCTAAACCAGGTTTCTTGGGTCACGATTTTTTGGTGGCTGTCAAAATGTCTATGCACTGTCCATGCTCACCCAGTCAGCAACACATGGGGCTTGTTATGCCTCTGGAGAGTGGGGATTTTTTTGCAAATATGTTTTGGTCAGGTATTTAAACATCCAAGGCTTAGGGAGAAGCATCATGTGGGAAAGTGTGAGAGAATATGCAATGTCTGGAACAGATATGGCAGACTGAGGCATACAATGCTCACATATGTAGGGTGGAGAATAATATTTTTCTAACAAAAGCTGTCTTTTTAAACACCAACCACATTTCTTCATGTTTTCATTTTGAGTAATTTAATGAAAAAATTGGAGAACTCCAGGGAAAGCATCCAATCTGCTCACAGTTTTTCACAGGAGGAGTGTTTGTTTTCTCAGCAAACTCCTCTCCTACAATTATTTGGTCTCTCTAGATCTTTGGGGAGCATCTTGGCACACGAAGGAGCTGGAGAGTCTTTTTGCTGTCCTTTATTCTTCCCTGCCTACTTTGATGTCCAATAGAGTGGGAGGAATATGAAGACAGCTCTTCACTATTCTCCCACTACACTGGAAGGAGAAAACCACTGAAAATTGACCAGATTACTTACTTTTGTTGAAGCATGATGAGTCTCATTCCGTACTGTAGGAGTTTCCCTGCTCAAGCCAATCAAAACATAACCAACAGCAGCAAGGATCCAGCACATTTTGGGCTTTGGAGCTGCAGAGGTCATCAGACCCTGAGCAAGAGCATCTCCCTGCTTCATTCTGCCATTGGGATTTCAGCAGGTCAAAGCCAGTTCCTGAAGTAGCACATGTGTTCCTGTGCTGTGGACCAAGGTCAGGTGTCCCTGCAGAGGAAGGGAGGCAGAAGAGCACCCCAAGATACATGAGGAAACTCACTACTCTCTGGCTGTAAGACAAAGGCAGCCAGGAGCTGAACATCTCTATTTTGTCCAAGGGGAAGGCACAGGATTAGAAAATACTTGTTTGTACTAAACTGATTTTATTTTCTCCCACAGAAATGTGCCTCAGAGTTGAGCATGTGCATTTGCTTTCTTTTCCTAATGAAGTTCAGCAGCTGGGTTATCCTAGATAATGGTGCCAAATATTTAAAGATTTCCTTGTTCTGAGATGATTGCTCAATTGACAATATGCCTTGTTAATTAAGATGCCTTGAGGGACAGTGGAGAACTGGGGGCAACTGGGTGTTTTAATGAGTCACACAAAGAATGAGACAAGGCTGTAGCAGGAGTCCATCCCAGCACGGCCCCAAGCCCACCCAAACATGGTCTGTGCCACCTGGAGTGCCTGCCTTCTCAGAACAATCCCAAATGGAGTGTTTGTAGTGAAGGGCCAGCACAGGGAGATCAAATTTTCCACTACTTGACAGAGCACCTTGCCCCAGGCCAACCTGGTCATAAGTCAGTCCTGGAGAATGCCAAGGAGTGAACACAGCTGGGCAGGCACCCTCCACTATTGCACAGCTTCTGCAGGCTGGGTTTTGTTTTCCTGTGCAAAATCACTTGTTACCTGCAATGAGTCCCAGACCTGTCCTCTCAACAGTTCATAGCATCTGATGAGTCCACGTGCTCAAATTTCTGTGTTGATCCAATATCTAATATCTATAAAAGGTGTAAAAAATCAGCAGGAGTGCTAATTACTCACTGAGCTCAGGCTATGGTCAGAGATAGTCCTAGGCTCCTGCCCAGAGAGGGAGGTTAACTTTAGTCCAGTAAGAGGTTATTAGATTCCTGTTTCTCCTTCCATCATTTCCCAAAACCACATACCAGAACTGAATTATCTTCCTTGTCTAAATTCTCTGGCTACTGATGATGTTTGGCTGCTTTGTCTGTACTTTCAAGGCCTTTTGCTAAATTTAGACAAGGAGGAGATTCTTCTCCTCTGAACCTTCATTTTGTGGTTTACTCATTGAATGCTGGGGGCACAATGTGAGTTAAAATCCCATTTGTTGCACAGCCAAGTGGGTTATGGCTGAAAAAAATGATTTCTTCTTGCTACCTACTAGACCTCCACGTGCCCTTCATATGAAGGGCACATAATTTGTTCTCTAAGGGATGCTGCTGTGGGTTTCCAAAGACTCAGGATCATCTCCTTCTTTTTTACATGTTGCTTAAGGCAAGCACTTCTTAAAAACTCTCTCTTCATCTGTGTATGGGAATCTCAAGAGATCTTAAATAAATGATGTCTCTGCTGCAGCACTCCCTGGAGACACTTCCTCTGAGACCTCTCTGCCCTTTCTTCAGTTCTTCAAGTCCTGCCCATCTGCTGCTGCCTTCCTTGTTCTGCCTACCAGCAAGTCTTGGGAAAATACCTTGATTTTTATCCAGAGAGGATAGGGGGAGTATCAAAAAAAATAAAAAATAATCAAAAAAGTTTTTGCATCTGAATACTCATGAAGTGGAAATGCAAAAGAATTTTCTGTTCGCAATGAAGATCATGAGAAAATTCTTTGTAATTATTAACAGAAAGCATCTACTACTTTTGCATCTTTGTTAAAGATGTGTTTCTCCAGTTCTTATATGATAAACATGGAATTCTATCAAGTATCCAATGATGACACAAACTACAATAGTGAAATATGATCCATTTGCTCATGTCACTGAAACCTCAGAAGGGAATTACAGCGTTCAGCAGGGTTCATTTGAGGTATACTACTTAAGGTAATAGGGCTGGACAATCTCATTAAGATTTATTTCCACCCCATTTAGACACGGGTTCAAAAGTACAGCTGGAGCTGTACTGGCTTTATCTTTGGCTTACGGAAGAGATTGGAAAAAGAAGTAAACAGAAAACACTGAGTCGCTCCATTGGCCAGGCCATGAGACTGCTCATGAGAGCAGACACAGGCTTGTGCCCAGGCTTGGAGGCTGAGGAAACTGGAATAAAATTTTAATCTTTATTACTTTGCGTAGGTTTTTTTCTTCTTTTTCCCCTCCCATGGAATTTAGGAGATATTGCATCATTCCATGAGGGAGAGGGAGGCACAAAAAAATTGCATGTGCTCTTCTTTAATGGTAGTTCACCATGGTCACTGGATTTCTTCCAGACCTGAATTTGTCTGTACCCATTAGGGAAATGTATGCATTAGGAAAAACACATTTTCAAACATTTCAGCTTGTGTTGAAGATTCCCTAAGTAGTCTGATACGTTTACAAAGCTCCCAGGACATCAGGCTTGTCCTCCAGCAGACCATGATATGTGATGACAGTAATCCTTCTATCACACTCCAAGTGTTTCTTCTTGCTTCTTTTGAAGCCATCCAGACTGTGAGTTATTTGGAAGCATTTTTCTCTTCTTTTTCACTCTAAAAGAAGCAGAGGATATTTCCACCAGGGAGAGGAGAATTTGCTAGATAGCAAATGCAGCAGCCCCCTGTATTTGCTGCAGTGTCTTTCTAGTGAGGGTGAATAGATGCACCCAGAGGCATCAAATGCTCGAGGCTGGCTGCCACTGCCCAAACAGACTCCTGGGGATCACGCCCTGAAGCCCAGACATCCTGTAATCCACAGGCAAAGCTCAAGCTACCAGCACAATCCATCTTTTCCTACTGCAGGCAGCCCCTTCAGGCTCATCCCGGTGAGAGGGTGGACTGCAGACTGCAGGACCAGCTCCAAGGGGAGCCTTCAGTGGGCAGGTGATGCAAACAGCAGAGGACATGACCTCAAGCATGACCTTGTTGTTGCTTCTACATGCAACCTATCTGAGCCCTTTGGTCTGGCAGTGGATTTTCTTCTTTGGACATTGCACTCCCACCCTTCTCAGATTTGGACCATCCTTTGTGGTTTACCCAAATCCAGAGTAAATAAGTACATCCAGAGGCCCCTGGAGAATACCAAGGCAGGGAAAGGCATTTGGCCCTCTCCTGCAGTTTCTGTGACAGTCAGCTGAGAATAGATCCAACATTGCTATTCCTTAAGTTTGATTTCCTTGGCACTTGTTCAATGCACAGAAATGTACAATCAACACTGCCATGTAGACAGGACTAAAATCTGAATGTTTGGAAGAAAAATAAGGGATTAAATAGAAAGAAAAATGGAGTCGGCAGTTCTAAGCACCCATCACCATAGTATCAAGACAATGTTTACAAAACTTCTTTGTTAAGAAGTTTCCACATGCTCTTTCTTTCAATTTCAGTTAAACTCAACATAGTCACTGCTCTGGATTTAAACTGTGCCCTGAAAGGCCTGTAATCTAAACAAGGAAACATTTAAGTCATGTGCTAAAAGAAGAAAATGAAGCTGCATCCAGTGCTGTGTGAGGACCCCTGGGCTGATCCTGCAACAGCCCCATTAACAGCCAGAGGAAAACCACTTGCAAACCCCAGAGCTGCCATGCTGTAAGGAAAACCCAGACATGCCATTGTTCAGTGGGGAAACTCTCTTGCAAGCCCCAAAGCTGTTGTCCCGAGGTAGAAACTCCCCTGCAAGCCCCAGAGTTGCCATCCTGGGGTGGAAATCATTCTGCAAGCCCCAGAGCTGCTGTCTCATGGTGACAACCCTCATGCAAGCCCCAGAGTTGCTGTCTTGGAAGACCATGGCGAGGCAGCCTGGTGAACTAGAGCATAACGTGGCCCCTCAGTCTCCACAGCTGCATCTCCAGCACTGCCTGGCTCATCCCTGCACTGTCCTCTCCCGTGTGATCTAGGTGTGCTCCAGCCCAACAGCAGCAGAATAAAGCCCCATCTATTTTCAGTGGCTGAGTTGTGTGAAATGCAGTTCAGACTCTGGCATGAAAAGGGAAGAATTATTTGGGTAGTCAAACTACATTTTGTTTAATTTGTAGTTATTAAGAATATCTATATTTTTAAACACAATGTTTAACCTGACAGCATCCCATTAAAGTGCTTTATATAAGCTTATTAGGAGCTTTTGTGCAGTACTATATTTATTGCAATTAGCAAATGTTAGTGGCTCAGACAAACTGCAAGATATTTTTTCTGCCCTGCTCCTATTTTGTTTCTCATCTCCTTGCCTGCTATGACCTAAGCCTAGCCTAAATTAGATCCTTTCACATATCAGCCTTTCTGCCTGACAAGCCTTAAAGAAGGAGAAATTTAAAAAATGGAAAATTAATAGAAAATTAACCATTAAGAAGCTCTGAGAAATCAAAAGAGCCTTTTAGATTAAGTCTCTCACTACTGTCAAGGCTAGCAGCAGTGCCAGTGGCATTAGTGGCACTAAGTTACTTAATTCTAGTATGATTCAAAATCATTTGTAGCTATGAGCTTATCCAGAGTAAATCCTCATCCTCCCAGGTCTTTTGTTTGCCACCTCTTGACAAGCTATGTTGCATATAAATGAGGTCATAACACATGCGAAGGAGGAATATATTTTCATTTGTATTGAAGTTTCATCCATGCAAATGCTACTGTAAAAATATTAATAATGAATAGTATTAGTAGTTAATGAACTCAATCCTTATTTGGGCTTTGTTTTGGGGATTTTGTGCCCTTATACAAATATGAAATATGTGAAATGAAAGGAAGATTTCCCTGAATAAGGACAGAGGCCAATTTTAAGAGATACTTAGACCTCGCTCCAATCAGTGGCAAAGGGTGGCCCAGGTGGCCTGTGCTCCAACCAGGATGGATCTCACAGGATGGCTGGAATTTGGTCTCTGAGGCCTCTCATGGTATGTGCTAAGCCACTTTAAGTCCACAGACTGTTCAGAATCCCAGGGAGGACAAAGAGTTTGGGTACCTGAGTCTCAAATCCTACCACATATGCCAGAACTCTGATAAAAGGGCGAGTTCAGATCTTTCAGGCGAACTTGACACTTCTGTGTGTACACACAAATGCCTGAGCCTTGACTCTGATGACCAGATAAGCGCTGGTGCTTATCCTGCAGCCTCCAGAGAGGATTGAGTCCCCTGGCAGAGGGCATCCCGGCTGGCTGGGCTGGGTGTTGTGCACAGAAGGTGTGGAGAAGCACCCAGGAAGAAGTGTGGAATCAGTGCTCACCCTCCACCACTGACCTTGTCCTTTTCTCTGGCAATGCCCTGAGGCTGTGCTGGGAAGGGCTGCTGGCCCCTGTCAGGCTCCAGCCCTCCTTGGCTGGTGTGCAGCATGAGATGTTAACTCTCCTTCTGCCCTGTGTGCTGGCCTGCACTCTCCATGAGTGATGATATCTGGGAAAAAAAAAAAAAATTCTAGGCTGTTAGAGGTTTTTTACTTTTTCTGGAAAGAGGGGAAATAAAGGTGTCTATGAAATTCATTTTCTCACTTAACAGTTAGACAAAAAGGCATCAAATCATTATTTTCTTGATTTGAATAGAACTTACTGTAAATGTGCCAGGTATATGGAGCAGCAATCAGTAAAGTGATTTTTCATTTACTGCAAGCATCAAAACTATCACAAAAGGTTCAGAGATCAGTTTAGAGAGGTCATTTTGTGGGCTTGAGCCATGAAGGCCCTGCTTTAAAGAGCCATTCTTCAGCTATTAATTTTCTAGATTTAAGGACCCAACTCACAGATGTTTTCTAATTCTGTTCTTTTCTATTGGAGCTGTTTGGGTCACTGCTTCTCTTCCCAGCTGTTGCTGCCCTTTCCTTCTAATGCCCTCCAGTGGGACAGCCTGCTACTTGACCACTTGGGAATAAATCCCAGTGAGTCTCTTGCAGAAGATGTACTCCAAATGCTCATCATTGGATAAGCACGACCCCTAAAGGCCATTGAACTGTGCTATGTGCCATTGCTATGAGTAGAAATTATCAGCTGCAGGATGTCTGGAGGTGGTTTGCATTCTCTTCTGGAAATATTCATGCCAAGTCTCTCTCATTCCTCATATTTTTACTGATTTCAGGAAGCTCAGTTTGGACCTACTGTTTGGGCCGAACTCATGCTCCTAAGATCTCAAGATCTCATCTGTTTTTTTTTTGGAAGCTTTTTTGATCCAAAAATGCATCAGCTGACGAGTGTATCTTTGTCTTGTTGTGCCTTTTACAAATGTAATCTTTATGGCATGTACTCGCTGAACTGAAAAATATCACTGATACCTACTTCCACTGCCTTTCCAGGAATTGATTTAGGACACATTCTCAAGATTAATGCCTTGGCTGATGGTGAGGAGCATTAAGAGCGGGACCAAGATAGGGTCAGATTACATGAAAGGAGAAACACTAGCTGCAAAATCCACTACTATGCAGAAGAGAGCAGAATATCTCATGGATTAATTTATTATCATTCCATTGGAGATGGAGCCAGCTACAGCACTGCAAAGTAGTGTCTGTACTCCAGCTGTTTACTGTGATCTTGCACTCGTTGGTTTACAGAAAATTTAAAAGAAGGCTAAATATTGCTTATAAGCCCTGTTGCCAAAGAAAATGTAAGAGGTATTATTTTCAGCTGCTTACTCATTAAGAGGGAACTGCAGCACTTGAGTCTTGCTTTACTTTTTGACTGCTGGGAGCCAACAGTTTTCCTCTTTGAGTGTGAAACTGTGCACGCCCAGCTCTTGAAGGAAAACAGGGATAAATCACAAGTTTTCCAAAGTTACCTTGTTAAAATAATATGTATAGTCTAAGCATGTGCAACCATAAACATGCTGTTGGAAGGGAAAATGTTTGGGGAAACTTTTACAAATTGGAAGACAAATATGCTGGTATCTCTAGTTGTGCTCCAGTAAGGACATGTAGTTTTATGTACAGATTGCCGGAAGACATCACTGCCTTTGCCAGTGGTAACAGTGTTTCCTAACAAAGACAGATTGTGCCTACAGGGAAAAATAAAAGAGGTGACTGCCAAACAGTATCAGAGAATGTATTGAGAAAATATTATTCAGTTACAAAAAAACCCACGTAAAACATAAAAATCTGGTTACGTGGCTTGTCTAAACTGAACTAAATTGTTGGTAAATAAGATTCCTTCCAACTTAAATAATTCTATAGTTCTATGAACCAAGTATAACTGCCCAAAGGATTCCTTCATTATTCCCCAGTTATCCTACTGCAACTTAAATACCTCACAAAAGAGTCTTTAGCAGCAAAAATTAAAACCAGCTGTATTTTATGAGTTACCAGTGAATCAAAAGACAAAGAAAGAAAGAAAAGGAAGGAAGGAAGGAAGGAAGGAAGGAAGGAAGGAAGGAAGGAAGGAAGGAAGGAAGGAAGGAAGGAAGGAAGGAAGGAAGGAAGGAAGGAAGGAAGGAAGGAAGGAAGGAAGGAAGGAAGGAAGGAAGGAAGGAAGGAAGGAAGGAAGGAAGGAAGGAAGGAAGGAAGGAAGGAAGGAGAAAAAGAAAAGAAAAGAAAAGAAAAGAAAAGAAAAGAAAAGAAAAGAAAAGAAAAGAAAAGAAAAGAAAAGAAAAGAAAAGAAAAGAAAAGAAAAGAAAAGAAAAGAAAAGGACTATTAACCCCAGTATCCCAGATTCATTCCCTCTGAAGATGATGGTGTTCATGGGCACATTGATGAGTGAGTGGTGGTTCCACCCCCAGGAAAGGTCTGACTCAGCCATGTGCAGCTGCAGGGATGCTCTGGAGGAAAAGCAGGTTTTGGCTCCTCTGTGTTTGGGGTTCACATGGGTAACATTAACATACATACACTCATTGTCCTGCCTTCTCAGATAACACCTCTGATTTACCTGCCCTTCCCATTGGAGCAGACATAAGGAAGACCATCGGGCAACTAAAGAAGCATCTTGTTCCATCATTCTTCCTAGTGTTGTTAGTGGTGGATAGAGTTTGCCTACAAAAGATAAAGGATACTTCCAGGAATATAGTGATATTCTAACAGATAGTAAAAAATCTAATAGCGCCGAGTACAGCCCATTTCAGGTTCAAAATGACTATCAATAAGCTTAGTTACACATTCATAAATCATCACTTGAACTACAAGGATGTCACCAAAGATCCCAATTTAATTTCCTCCCAGTCCATGACAATTTACAAGACTCTGATTTAAAACCCGGTCATCATCTTAAGTGGGTATCTTTGGGGGCTGGGCATTTAAGTCACATGAAGCTTTCCTTCTCACATGAAGCCTTCTTTAGCTGTATTTCTAGAAGTCATTCAGTGCAATTATTTATTACTTGCATAAACCAGAGCGATGCAAAGAGGTCTGCCACTGAAGTTTAGCAGCATACACCTGTTTCTGTTATTCCAACATATCTAACCTAAGAAAGGGGCAATTCCTTGGCTTTGTTTGTTAGGGTTTATTTTATTATTATTTTTAATTGGGGGGGAGGGGCTGATGTTTTTTGGTGTTTTCTTTTTGTTTGTTGGTTTGGTTTGGTTTGGTTTGGTTTTTTTTTTCTTTTTTTTTACAATGTTGTGTGGTCCTAGGGAAATAATAGATAGTGATATATTTATGAAATTCCTACAGCAAGAGGAAGTCATGCTTGTGTCTTGCTGCCATGGAGGGAGATAAACAAACTAACATATTTAGCTAAAGAATATATATAACCCATAAGAAAACAGTCTGAACAAGACTGGAGAGACATATACAAGCTGGCACGGGAGATACTGAGACAGAGAACAGAATGTTTAGATAGAGGCACTTATGGGTACCAAAAAATGAATCATCCAGGGCATAAGTGGCTATTTTTAGCAGCAATGTCTCTGTTACTTTTGCCTTTTACATTGAGAAAACTGTGAAGCACTAGATAGGAGATGCTAAAAATCCATACAGAACAATGCTGGGCTTCCCTGTACAGATGGGCAGGACTCGGAGAGCCTTTGGCCTGGCTGTGCAGTAGACCTACAGAGATGATAGAGATAGATAGATAGATAGATAGATAGATAGATAGATAGATAGACAGATGATAGATAGATAGCTAGATAGATAGATAGATAGATAGATGAGAGGAGGTGTCTCCATGCAGTAGTAGTACACACTCCCAACTTTCATCATCATCAATGGGAGTCCTCAGGCACCCCTTGTGCTGACAGCCTCCACTTCCAGGCTTCCTCTTGGGCTCCTCTGGGGGGATCAGGGAGATTGCATCTTCTGATATCCTAATCATTGCTCTGGGCAAAATCCTTTTACTTCAGCTGTAAGGATCATGATTTAATCCAACAATTTAGCCCAATAATGGAAACCAGCTGGTAACACAATATTTGGTTTTGTCATTATGTTCACCACTTGGAAGTAACGGGCTGCAAAGCCCCTTTGATTTGTGGCAGGGCATTCCATTAACACGTCTATAAAAACAGCCAAGATGTTTCCATTGACAGCACTTAACAATTTTCTCTATTACTTCGATGACTATTCACTTTGAATGGAAAGTGCTTTTCCGCGCCATTGAAGCACAGCTAGTACATAACCTTGGAGCACTCTGAAGTGCTGAGGTGCTACCAGAAGTAACACTTAGGAGAGCACATCCCCTCTTTGGCACGCACTGCTCGGTGCAGCTCCCTGCCCGCAGCACTGCTCTGTCACCCACAAAACAGGACGGAATGTGCCCTGTGACATTGAGGGGGGAACAGGGATATTTCATCTGCCTTCCCCTTTTGCATGATTACCAAGTCGATTTTGCATTCAATTCCTTATATGCAATTGGTGGTAAAATCTATGCAGGTCTAAGCTTGCTTTCCAAGCTTTTATTGGATAGCAAAAACAGTGTGTACTTGTCTGGCAGTGGGGGATATAGAGACTGTAAGTTGAGAGGCTGATATTCAAATCCAGCAGATCAGCATAAAGCCCTCAGGATATTATTCTTGCTGCAATTACAAGTAACAGCTAAAGAAAGGGTAGGAGACTCACGTAGTGAATAGAAATGTTTCTCTTCATTTGCTTGTATGATCACTGCAGACAAGGATAAATAGTTGTAACTGTAAAGCTCTCAGTGAAAAATTGATCCCCATTTGTGTCTATAGCTGCCTCCGGCTTTTCCTTATGGGAGGCAGTGGTGGGTCATCAATGTGGTCATTTGCTGCAAAATAAATCCTGATTCAAGAGTCTCCTTGAGTGACCTTTGCTTATAAGCACACGAGTTCTGATGCAAAGAGCCCCAGTGATGTTGATGCTAATAGGTAGATGGTAGAGACAATTTCACTGTGACTGTTAGAGACTGGAGATGAGGAACAAAAGCTCCTTTCTGAGAGCTGCTCATCCATCTCGAATGCTCTGACTCACTTCACCTCGTGTGGGACTGACTGCTTAGAAAAACCAACACTGCCATCTTTTTACCACGTGTACAGGATCACAGCCTTAGCATACACAAAGCATTACTCATTGCAGCTGATCCCATTAACGCTGAAGACACAGGCTTGCACTTACTCTGGACAAGCTGCAGAAAAGGCTTCTGTATGAGAGGATTATGGCTAGTGTTCAGAAGCTCGACATTTCCTAGTTAAAATATTTCACAATGAAGCAGTAGCACCATTAAGTTTGCAATGTATCAGCATCTGGTTTATTTCTTCTGTTAAAGTCTTCCTAAAGTTTTGGGGGTTTGTAAAGCTGCGATGAAATAAAAGCTACCCGTTGCTGTTCTTGATTTTTACTACTTACTTAAGAAATAGACGAAAAAATCTCAGGCTCAGCTGTACAATATAATCAGACTACCAACGCAAAATGGCAATGCAATGCCATGTCAATGGAAGCAGTAAAACGAGCAGATTTTTGGTTGCCCAACACATGCCTCTCTGAGCATGCTTGTATGCAAACACAGTCAGTCAGACATAACTTAGATGAACTATGTTACTTTGCATCAAAATATCCTCCCAGTTCTTTGTGTTTCCAAATATATCTAATTTATGCATTTCTAAACGTATAGTTTGTATTGTTCAGAGTTGAAGCAGGTGTAGCAGCTCTTCTCCTATTTAAATCAGAGATGCTGTTGCATATTTCAGTGGATAGAAAAAGTATTTCTCCAGTTGGTGCCGAGTTAGACAAAAAAATTGACAAGTTCAGAGAAGGCATCCAACACAAGCCCTCCAAACTACAATATTTTACTGCGGAACGTGTACTCTCCCTTTCCAGTGACCTTGCTATCCTAAGCATGTTCTTATGACATCACCTTAATGCTGTGGCTTAAAAACAGCTTAATTAATTTAGTGTCTATGCATTGCTGTCTGCTGCCATTGTAACATCCACATAAATAAAAAGAAGAGAAGGCACTCAGCTGCCTCTCATGCAGAGCCCTTTGAGTCCCGGACACAGCCCACCAGCTGCTCCAGGGGCATCGCTGAGGAACATGAAATCCATCCCCGAGGAACCAGCCCAGGCAGACCACAGTGGAGCACCAGAGTTCTGTGCAGGTCATTTGTTTCTTCCATTACTTAATCCCACATTGCTGTTGAAATGATGATTGCCTTTTATTTTATAACAGCTGGGATTTTAACTTAATTTACAAAGTAATTAATTTTCTTTAATTATGATGGGGGCTTGCTGTTAAGTCGTAAGTAGCCAGGGATAGTACAATGATGATTTCTGGGATCTGGACGCACTGCTCATTGCTGTATAGTCTGATTTTAAATACCATAATGCAGCAAGAGGAATTGTTCTGGTCATATCTTCTTTATAAGTAATACCTGTTCATGGTAGCTAGTTTTGTCTGAGTGTAGAACAGAAAATAGTTTTCCTTTTCCTCCAGTACAGGCTGGAAATTTGACAGGTGGCTGTAAAAAAAAAAAATAAAAAAGGACTACAAATCTAAAGCAAGCTATAATGCCATTAATGGTTTAAGTTACTTAATAAGAAAGGATTTGTTGTTTACTAGCTTGACATTATATATAACTACTTTCAGTCAGTAAGGAAAAAAAAATAACAAGATAAGCTATCAGTGTAATTAATTTTAAATATATTTCATTTTCCTAAGTACTAGACTTACAGATCTTTTTATTTTACCCACTAACAAAAGTAATCCACATCTGAGATCTAGACAAGAAAATCCAAGACTGGAGTTCATGCAGAGACTAATCTATGTAGATTACATCTGGCAGCATACCCCTAAACCAGATTTGAAACAGAAGGATTTCTGTTGAATTTCTACCCCACACTGGAAACACCAGCTCTCCTGTACAGGGGTACAGTGACCTGTCAGGAAATGGCAGTGGCTCGGTGGTTTGCAGGTGTGATCCTGGGAGGTGCTGTCAGTGACTGCTGAGGACTTGCTGGTGCCCTCAGTACTCCTTCCCTTCACAGCACTGGACCCAGCCTGGCAATGGCCATCCCAGCAGCAAGGGGTTTTATTTGTGCTACAGATCAAACCTGGGCCCTGCACAGCAAGAACAGGTTCAAAGGTGTCCTTCTGACAGCCCCACTGCTGCATTTCATAGCATGAGACTCATTAAGTGTGAGCAGCCGAGACAGCCCAGGTAGAAAGATGCTTTTGGAGCTGGCTGCATTGCTCAGAAAGAGCTTCACAAAAATGTTATTGCTTGATCATGTGGAATAGGCACACTGAGGATTGAGGAGATCCACTGAAGAGCCAAGACATTTTATCCTGGCACATGCCAAGCGTGGCACTCTGTCAGACATCCAGGAGCTATTGAAAGACACAAGTACACTGAGATCTCTACAGCTATCTGAAGATATCCAGCTGGGTGGTTGAATGCCAGGGTTTGTAGAAAATAAGATATTTTTCTTTTTTAACAAAAGTAGCTTGTAATAGATGGCGTGATGAATCCATTCTCATGGGTTCTTCTGTGCTCAGAATAAAGAGGTAAGATAGCTAGATGTGGATGAATAACACTACTTCTATCATACTGCTGGAGTTCACATTGCCCAGCATGTGTGGAATGGGAAACCCCAGCATGCAGGGGACCCACGGGAGGTGGTGACAGTGACTTTTGGAGGTACCACAAAGCTGTGCAGGTCATATTGGGTTGCCTCCTGCACATTTTCTGGTGCTGACACTGAGCCATGCGTGCACCCAGGCACTTATCTGGCTTTTCTTGCATACTGATGTTCTCCTCCTGGCCATGTCACCCTCAAGATGTTTTTCCATCTCCTCTAATCAGATTAACCAGCTGCTCATTCTTTAAGGACACCAACTCTGTGGGATGTACTTCAGACTCATCTGAAGCCTGTCTCATCTTCCTATTTACTCCCTTGACAGCTGAAGCAAGGGGTGTGCCTGAAGCAAGGGATGTGTCTGTCTTGAATTGCTGGGGCACCAAAATTCCCTTTTCTGTTTTCTGAGCACTGTGTTCCCTCCAAAACAGGGCTCAAGGTGGTACCTTCCCTAGGAACCTGGCAGGGATAGACCTATGCTATCTGCTTCAGACTGGTATTATCTTGCAAGATATTTTAAGGGATGATGTTTTTACATCCCTCAGGGTGACACTGGGCACTGTGAGATGGCAGCAAGTGATTGAGATGGTACCTCTGAAGGGAACAGGCTGCCACTGCAGCTGAAGCTCCTTGCTTCTTTGCAAGAACGTGGTGAGGAGCTAATTTGTTGTTAATTTGCTGTAAATAGGAAGTAAAATGGGTATATGAAAATGAATTGTCTCTGGTGATGTAAGCCAAATTTTTCATTGTGTCTCCACAATCCATATACATAGCAGTAAATGCCTATGCAAGGCATGGAATAAATGTTTCCATTGTTGTGCTTACAATCTGAAACAAAGACCCCAGTAATCCTCTGAATAGTATCAAACATATTCAAACCAGAACATAAAAGACTTTTCAATAAATAAATTCATTTCAAGGTGCCTGTAACTCTGCTCCTAAAACACACCCAGAGTTAATTTGCCAGTGAAATCAGCAGTGCCGTGCCCATCAGATGATCAGCAAAGAGCTAACAGTGTTTACAGGACAAACTGGGCTCCACTCAGCTTCACGAAGCAGTTGCCATCACTGATTTTTTTCTGATACTCCCCAAGATTTTTAAGATTTACAACTGGACTTGTGAAGCAGTAGTTACTATGACTGTGCATATATCTTCCCTCATAAATTATTTCTGGAACACATGTTTTAAGTAAGACAACAAAGATATATTAACTAGATGAGCTGTCATTGTTTATGTGCAGTTGTTTTTCATGAAATAACCTGGGTTTGAATTACAGGTATTTTTACTCTGGTGCTCATCACATTGTTAAAGTATTGATTTTGTTCCCCTCATCAGGGTTTTTAATATAAGTTTATTTGCAAAAAGCTAATATCTGTGATATGTGTTTGTTGCTATATTATATCTACAACAAACATTAGCTGCAGAAGATCAGATAAGGTACCTCTACCCAGCTCCTACCTTGGCTGTACCAGAGCTGAGAGCATGACCAGGTTTACATTTACTGCACTTTTTTGCACTGCTTTTGCACAGTTTTACATTTGCTGTCTGGCTTTACACGGTCTTGTGCTTATAGCACTGCAGGTATATTTGTGCTGTAGGTAAATTTGCACTTTAGAAAGCTTGGATAAATAGTGATGTGATCATTACCTATTTCCCCTAATCACAAATGACAAAGCTGGCCTAAAATAAAAGGAAAATTAGCATTAAGCTTTATAGTGTACCAAAATACAATTTTCTTTCTGCCTGGAAATTAAAATGTTAAATATAATGGCTACTTATTATAAGAATATTTTAATAATTTTTTCCTCTAATAATCACTGAATATAACTGTCAGAAAAAAACCTGAAACAGAAATATTTTGGTTTTATAGTCTGAAAAGTCTTCTGGAAACATAGTCTTGTGTTGAAGCATTTCTAAGAATAGTTCTTTAGATCCATCTGTCGAAGGAAGATATTAAAATGGGCATTCTTTATCTATTTATATATTATGGCCTAAGTTGTCAGCTTTTTCTGAAGCATATTTCCTGTTGTTTTCATTACCGTTCTGAAACATAGATGATACCATGTAGGAACATCTCCTGGTACATTTATTTACTCTTTTTGGCTGATTAAATTCTTCACATCACACTTTGTAGGCTTATGTGCACCAGTACTTAGCAATATCAACTCCTAAGTGTAATCACATCATTGGCACTTACTCAGAAATATTATCAAACATTATTATCCCCTCTCAATCTGCTGTACTCAAGTCTCCCTGTCAAAATTCAGGTTTCTTTCATATTCTCACTAGGTACTTGCACCGTGTCTCTTGTCAGCATTCTTTGTTCATACATAGATGCAGCAGTGTGTCATTACATTCCTGAAAAGTGCTTGGGAGAGCAGGGTGGGGAGGAAGCTGAAAATCCCTGTCCCTCAAAGCCCTGCTTCTGTACCACAAGGGAATGTCCCAACATCGTCCTCTGGAGTGGAGCTGCACTATCAGACCGAGCACATCACCTCATTTGAACTCCTACAGTATATAAAATGAGGAACGAAGTTTTATTTTATCCAAGAACATCCCCATGAAAGTAGTTTTAAGTAATTTCACCGATTATGGAATCTCTGCCATTAAACACTTACCCAGGCAGAACTATTGATGGGAAGATCCCTAATACAGCTTGAATACTCTTTCTCATAATAATAATGAAAAACCTGATACATATTATTACATTTTGAATGAAGGCTTCTATGCAGTAGCGTTTTAATGATCTCACTGCTGCCAAGTTTTGCTTTCAACATCCCAGTGGAACATTTTTACCAGGCCTATTAGGTAATGCACACAACTTTCAGGCACAAATTCACTATCTCCTATTTAATGTCCTCATGCTAGACCTTGCCAATGTCACAGATGTTCTTTTTCCATAAATTCCATCAACCATGGTCTGGAAGCTGTGGTTTTTGTTGTTCTGTTCATCACTGCTTTGTGTGCATTTTTTATAGCTGGTCATTACCCTTTAACAAAAACATTTCTGTTTCTCTTCTTTTTAAAATAAAATTTCTGAGGCAAATTGAAGAAAGATCCTACTCTGCTGTGGGCCAGTTTTGACCCTTTTCCAAGCATCAGAAATATCTTCAGAATTTAAGATGAGAAAATATGCATTGTTACAACCAGCGAATGAGAAGAATTTTTTTCCCTCAAATTTCAGAACAAGTCAGTTATACAGATTTTGGATTGATTTCTTCTTACTGGCTTCTTTCTAATAGCATAGTTCACATTTTGTCAGCTCAAAAGTGGAAGCTTTAAAATTTAAAATCTTTCAAGTGCTACTTTCCATAGGACATGAAGCACTTGGTATTTTCCAAAGATTTGGGGCTCCCATAATAAATATATTTGACTCCAAATCAGTTGTGTGGAAGTCATGCCCTAAGAAAAGACATGAACCTAATCAGTGACTGAAGTCTGGGCTGACTCTCCAATCCTCAAATAAATGATTGCCCCAGAGCATCTCAGCTGGGATGGGAGCCTCGGGGCACATGGAGGCTGCTGTCACTGTTTAAGGCTCCTACTGCAAATCCCCTGCCAAGGAACAACCAATTCATCTGTTATAGTGGATCTTTGGTCATTCCTGTTTTATTGCCTTTCTTTCAGTATTGCTTAAGAAACAGTCCTTTACAAACCAGAAGATTAATGACATCATCTAATTGGTTTTGCTATCCTTAGAGATGATGGGCCAAATTAATCCCTGTTAGAGCTCCATTAATCTTTATGGATTTACACCCAAGATTAATTCATCTCCATGATACTAATCACTTGCTGTGTGGTCTGTGGAAAATCACTTAACTTTGCATGTTGGTTTTCCACCCCAGATGGAAAATGGGGGCAATAATTCTGAGTTCAGTGAAGAGAAATGTTCTAAACACTCTGAGGATTGGTTAAACTGTAAGACAGTTTTTAATAAAATTTACATTTTATTTCTGAATGTTAGTTTGCACTTGTATTCTCACTTTTTAGTGAATCTTGCACAGAAACATTTATGGATATGTGCCTCATATTTATACCAAGAAAAGTCTTGGTGCTGTAGAGCTTGGTGAGAATTTATGTGCTGATTATCCCAGACCCAAGGTGTCACACTTCAGGTTTTACAGAAGTCACACGTTCACACCCAGAGGCAGAATTTGGCCTTTCTCATTCCTGCTTCATTTAGGCCAATTTCTACAGCTGTTCCCCAGTGAGAATCTCACTGAAGATAGCAGGAATTTTGCTTAAGTGAGGATTACAGGATTAATCCCTCTATCTCCAGTCATGTTTATTTTGGCAGTCATTTAGCTTGGAGATCTCCAAAGCTCCCAGCTTAGATTCTCTCCATTCTGCTCACAGATATGCACCTAACTGCACCTCTCATGGGTTAAAGTAGCAATTGCACTTACCAGAAAGCTTCTGTATTTGCAGAAAAATGTTCTGGTAATGCCATCAATTAGATAAAATTGTGACTTCTCACATATAATAGAAAAGAAACTACTGATAAGGATTGCAGCAATTTATTTTAGCTGGGACCCATGCTAGAGGTGAGTAACAAGCGATCCATCAGTCAGATGACAGAAAGTACACTTGAGTTTTACAGCCCATTCTCTTTGAATAACCCCAGGCACTATTACTCAACCAGAAAATATCAGTGTTGAAATCTGTTCTTCTATATTTATGCATTTTTAATGTGTTCAATTGCCTATATTAGCAAATATAGGCATACTATAGCAAATAAATTGAATAATGAAGTAGTTAAAAGGTTAGTTGTTGCAGTCCTTTCTAGAAAGACTGTATAAAGTAAGATTTAATAAGCTTGGCAAAAATAAAGAAGGTGCAGCGTGTTCAGTAGAGGAATAATTACAGGGTTTGGACATTTATTTGATACAGCGGCTTTGAACAATATACCAATTGCTTTTAAGTGCAAGTCTTTTTCAGCCACGCATTTTATTTTACAGCCATTATTAGTCATTTCTTCTTAATTCTAGGTATATGAAACTGTTTTACCTCCATACTGGAATTTGAATGTACATGCTAAATATACAGTGAAATCATCGTCAATTATTTATTTGAGTTGGCAAGGAAAAATATTTTTAAAGTTTAATGAAGCCAGCAGTGATACACAGTTCATGTTGCTGAGCAACAATACTGGTGGCCAGCACTTTAAAGTAAGGGAATACAGTATAATCATGTTGATGCCTCAGGACTTCATTGTACCTCCCAGAGTAAAACTCAGGGGAGAAGGATCAAAGGGTGCCCAGAACTGCATCACATCACTGCATTTCTCATGAAGAAGCAGAAGCTTGCAGGTCAGGAGGGGAAGGTTAGGGACAGTCCTAAAATTCCACAGGTACCAGAAGGAAGGAATCTCTCACCTCCTTCAGGGCAGAAACAACTGAAGGAGTAAAATTGGAAGGGAAGCTTAAGAAGGATGTAGGAAAAACTTGAATGTTCTAGAGAGAGTAGTTAATCTGATGCTTCTTGGAGTTCAAGGGTAAAGAGTCATTAAACTAAGTAAAAGACAGAACATAGATTTGATTAAAAGAAAGGCTTTTGCACAATGCATAACTGACCTGTGGGACTAACTATGTCAGAGTGCTACTGAAGCCAAAAGCATTTAGAGAATGACTAGTGCTAATATAGGCCATGAAATCATCATTTGCTGCAAGAGGTAGAAGATTTTTTAAGCAAAGAAAAAAAATTTATGTATATCAATATATCCACTTGAGTTTGTCTCCTGTAAATATATATATATATATATTTATGCTTCCTGGGACTAAATAACTAAAGAGGAAAACTGGGGACGAAATTCTTCTGAGGACAAGCTATTTTATAAATTCTTGATGTGTAGCAAGCTGAAGCCCACCTGGTACTGGGCCAGTCAGAGCCCAGGTCTGAGTTAGCCCAGGAATTCTTGCTCATGCAATGCTCTGTAGGGATGTCTCCCTGCAGGATGGCCTTGCCTTGGGCTACTGCCTTTTTATTTGGGCCAAATCCCAATTTGGTAGGAC
The DNA here is from genome assembly GCF_052056855.1 of Sturnus vulgaris. Classification (NCBI taxonomy): domain Eukaryota; kingdom Metazoa; phylum Chordata; class Aves; order Passeriformes; family Sturnidae; genus Sturnus; species Sturnus vulgaris. The sequence continues at coordinate 36,524,742 of NC_142248.1, forward strand.
GCAGATCAGTGAGACAGGGGACTTCACACAGGGGCTTCCTGTGGCCTCTGTGGTTTCACGAGGGAAAGGAGAAGCCTTTGCACTAGGAAAGGCCACGGAAGCAGCACACTGACTTAACTGAGTCTGTCCAAACCTGTCCCTTCCCGATAAATTCACTTCCAGCCACATGGCAGCTCTGTGGAGAATGATGCACAACTCAAAGGAGCAGAGCAGAGTGCCACTGTTTCCTTCACCGCCAGCTTCTGTTTCCCTCTGATAATAGAGAGGCTGAAAATATGCAGCACTACGGCTTCTTACTTATTAATTGCATTCGCCAGTAAAAACACTGGGGCAAAGCAGCAGCAGAGTCTCTTTGATTTGTGTGTATTTTGAAAAGTGTACTCTGTGCCTATTGGGAATTATGTTTCTGAATGTTCCTTTTTCTGTACTCTCTGAGTCATATTCCCTTCATTCCTATACCTCACAATATTTTCCCATTGCCATAGAGACAGCCTGTGAGGAAAGCACAGCCGAGTAACCTTAGGTTTTCACTGAATCCAAAGTGCCTGCCAGACTGGACCTCTGCTTGAGTTTATCTTACATCAATAAGTTGATATGAAATAAGTAGTGCTCTTTCTTTTTAAGAGCTTCATAGTTCTCTTTCAAAACAGAGGTGATATTGTCACCTATCTGATCTAAAAATCCTCTGATCTTAAACCTTCTGAGCAGGTCTGAATCTGTAAGCAGCAGTGACTCCACACCTGAATTCTCAGACAGCAGCTAAACTAATTGAATTGCAATAGTAAGGCATATATTGCTCACATGCATTTCTGTGTGTCCTCCTTTCCCCTTCTGCTGAATTCCTTAATCTTAGAAAGAGTTTGGACCAAAGCCGTGTTTTTGAACACCTCCCTCTGTTGGACACAGACCCAAATGCCACAGCTTTCTCAAATGTCACACTACGATACCCAAGCGAGTATCTGAGTTTTTTAAGTGTGAAGATACAATTTTAAATATTGTGGTTAAGGTTCAGAAATAAATAAAAGATTAATATATTTTATTTTTTAAAGGCAATGTAAAAGCCAAACTTCTCCTGTAGAAACTACTTCTGTTAACACTGTGAAGGGCAAGTACAGGAAATAGATAGTCTAACCTTCAAGGTTAATGATCACTTTCAGTGCCTGTTTAGGAGACTGTGCTACTAAGATATAAATCATATTAGATCATGACTCTTTATAAGGGAAAGGGAGGACAGAATGCTTTTATCTGTAGGTGTGTGTGAATGCAGACAAAAGAGATACATAAATGCCTTTCATTTCATACAAGGGAATAATACAAACACATCCAACATTCAATTCTGTCCCTAGAAGTACTTTGTGATAAGAAGACATATATAGGCTGAACTCACTTTAAAATATTTTCAGATGTGCTGATTACAGATGCTCAGGCGCATCAAATGCCATGACAGCTCTTCTTTCCATAGGTGAAGGTGTTTGCCTGCTAAACAGTAAATAGTGGCTTTTAACTAAAAACAGATACTTCAGTCAGTGTGAATTGCCTTTCCACTTCAGCTTGTCCATATGAGCATTAAAGGAGTGGATCCAAAAAAGGGAGCAGAGTGGAAAAATGAAATCCCAGGCATCCCTGTTTGAAAAGCAGATAGTCAGGACACCTCAGTCCTAATGCCTGCTCAGGCTTTTGGCATTTCACTCTTGCAACTATCATAGTGGTTTTTTTGGCTAAGTTTTGACTCTGCTTTGTACCCACACAAGAATGAAAGAGACATTAGCTCATTTTATAACAAGCACTAGTGGGCTGTGGTTGCTTTGTGTTGACCTGACCTGACACACACCAGTGGCTGAGAGAAGAAAGGCTGATTCTCATCTAGCCCCCAGAATAGTAGCACTACATTTGAGTACTCAGTAAAGCGACTTGTTTTTTGGTATATCAATTATTTCCTGGTCTGATGTTAACAAAACTGTTTTTTTCACCACCTGCTCTTGGAGGTGGTAGGAATATAGTACCAATGATTTAAATGGGGAAAAACTGATCTCCTCAGAACACACAAAAACCAATGGAACAGTATTGTAATTTATATTCCAGCTTCATAGCAACTGAGATTTTTTTTTTAAAGTAAATTGGTATTATTTGATGTGCACCAGTCAATTACTTGTGAATCTCATGTGAAAACAACAGCAAAGTGCCCATGGAAATGGGCCTGGAGCTACTTTTGCCCAGAAAGCTTAAAGGTTAGGCAATAACTCTTAGGAAATCTGGGCTGGAAAAGACCTTGAGAGTTCATCTTGTCAATCTGATCCAAAGCAGGACCAGCTATGTCACATCAGACAGGACATATAGCTCCCTAAAATGATTTCATAGGAGCTCCGTTACTTTCCTAGGCAATTTACCCCAGTGCTTTATTGTTTTACAATAGGAAAAGTTTTTATTCTAATGTCTGACCTGAATGAGAATCTTTGTTGATACAATTTAAACAGGACTTAATGTTCCAGCTGAGGCACTGAATAGGGTGGTTGGATTTCTTTATACATTTTCAGGATTATTTATCCATTGTGTTACATTGCTTGCCTTTTCCACTCTGCATAACACAGCTCCATGTTTGGTTTGTGGTCTACCCTCAGTCAAGCTATTTCCTAACCAGTTATTACCCACCTTCCTGCAGATAATGCCTGTCTAAATGTAGTCCCTTGTATTGGTCCTTAGTATGTTTTACCTTGCTTTTAAAGATAATTCCTTCAAGCTGACAAGATTTTTGGAAAAAATTTATCTACTTATTGGCTAGTATACTCTCAGAACTCCCAAGCTGCCATCAGCACATTTACTGAGTACGTCTTCTGGTTCCTTTTTAGTCACTAATAAAAATGTGGACTAAGGTGGAAGATGTGCAGAATCATGTTTCATGCCTACTTCCATTTTGTGCCACTCTTTATGTATGTTATCTCAGCAGTCTTACACCTGTTTGAACAGGTGTAGCAGGGTCAGCAAGGCTACATTTCCTCATTTGATTCCAAGAGTGTCATGAGTGTGCAGAAAGCCTTGTGGAAGTTGAGTTACATGACACCAACTCCCTTTCCCCCGTCCACAGCACAATACAGGCATGGGAAGAGCTAAGCTGATTTGACAGACTTTGTTCTTACAATGAAAACTGAATGCTACCCACTTCTCTTTAATTATATAGGCACTCATGGCATGTATGTCTAAATAATCCTAAACTTTGGAGCAGAAATTTAATTTTATCAACCGATCTATAATCTACTACTCATTTTTTCCCAGTTTAAAATACAGATCCCATCTTTTCCTACTTTTGATCCTCTGACACATGAAACATCCAGTCACTCAGAGATTTAATCAGTCTGCCCTTTAAGCATCATAGGATGAAGTTAATATATCTATCTAATTTAAAATAAAACATTGATTGAGGTACAGCTAAGAGATGGATCAAACTGCAGAACTAATTGATCTTAGTAAATACCACCTATTTGCTGGATTAATTTTCAGCTGGACCAGTTTCCCATCCAGATCTCTGCATGCCCTTAAAAATCACTGTGACTGAGGGATGAAGGAAAGCAGTGAAGAGGTGGGAGTGAAGCAAGGAATATGCAACTACATTGTTTAGCAATAGGATTGTCTTAACATGTTTGTTGAAATACAGCTTTAATGAAGACAGATACAAAAAAGTCATCAATCACTTGTACATTGCTCACGTCATCTGTCATTAGTTGCCTTGCACCCCTGAGTACTGAACCAGCCTTCCTCCTATGGATTTGTGTCATGACATTTTGTAACCCACTGTCCCTGCTTAGATCCTGTTTTGTGGGTTTTCTTTCTGATTTTACATGAACATACTCCTGCCATTCATCTATACTTACCCTGAATAGTTCAATCCCTTTCCACACATTTTCCCCATGTCAGGTCAGAAAGGGGCTTGTGATGAAGCCAGAAACTTTATTACTACATTTCCTCTCCTTCCTCTACACTGGCAGAATCTGAGTTTCTGAGTTCCAAGGGAAAACATGTGGAGATGGAAAAAATCCTGGGTTTCAGACTTCATATGCCATATTTCCTAATTTCACATGGAAGAAAATGGTGAATGAATGAAAGAGCAAACACTCTTTGTCAGACAAATGGAAAACATAAAAAATGCTAAATCATATCAAGACTGTCCCTTACTGCTTGAATATGAAGTAACTTCAAGCAGAATGTAGCCCATGGAGGACATGAGCAAAGAGAAAATGACTTTTTTGTTCTCCAGCCCTTCAGCAATTCTGATATGCTCAGCAGAGCTGAATGTAAACAGATATTTTGCTCTGCTTCTGGCCTCTAATTGCATCATTTTCCAGAAGTTCACATCTACAACAGCTGAAAATCATGAGTCACATGTATTCTTTTCCAGCATAAAGTATTATTTATTCCTTACTCTTGGATGGTCATAAAATGACATTTAATGGCATTTAACAGCATTTGTGAAGTTGGAAAAATGTCCTTTACCACAGTCTTATGTGGGTTTTCTTTAAAACATCTTACTTATCTGAAATTAATACCATCAACTTCTTTGAAATGTCTTTATTTTCTTAATTGGTCATACAACAATAAATTGCATCAATATTGCAAAACTCTTTTTCCCCTGCTGAAATGACTGCTGAATAAAAAATACCTACTGATGTCTTGAAATAAAAGATGTCATGAAAGAATGAGGAGATATTATGGATGTTTAAATTCTGACAAATCTGGACTCAGAGTTTTGACTTTGCCAAAAGACTGTTTAGTTGAATGGAGTCTCTGATGAGCATCAAGCAGCTAGGTTATTTGCAATTATTTCTGTGTATAGTGCCACAAAGCTACATAAAACTTTTTCTAATAAATAAGAAAGGAATTAAACCAAGAATTCAGCTGAAGCTGATGGTGCTCTGTGAGGTTACACATGAAGATCTGGCCCTTGACCTATTCTAGCCATCCCTTAGTTTAGGGAAACTCATTCACCTTAATATGGGAATCTTTGTCTGAAGGGATGGTTTGGGCAGAAGATGCAAAATTCTTCAGTGCAAGATTTTTCAGACATCTGTAAAATACACCACAAGCTGGTTATGGCCAAAACATTCATTAAACAGCTACTGATATGAGAAGAAAAAAAAAAAAAAAAAAGGAGCTGTTTCAGAGGAAGAATGCAAAGGAAAAGGTGGCAGACCCCTGCATAGCAGGGCTGCAGGCTGATGTTTAGAGCAAGAACTTAGCTTGGACTGCATGGTGGTCACAGAGTCCCTTGGCAATTCCCAGCCCTCCACCAGCCAGTGCACACTGCAGGGGTTTTATGTTCCTAATTCTCTTGTTCATGGCTGCAACTGCTTGTATAATTTACACAATACTTATTTTTCTTTTCAGATTCGCTCTATTATTTATTCTAGCATTTATTCTGTCAGAAAGTGGTGGGACAATGAGGGGTTTTCTGGCAACAAAAAGTTGAAAAGAACTTGTCTCTTGCCCTTTTTTTTCTTGAATTATGACTGCTAATGACAAAACTTTTTTAGTTTTTCGCCTTTCAGTTATCTGTAGCTCTGGTTTTCTCTTGCTTCCTTGAAAGCTTGAGAGAGAATTGTCAGGTGGTGAAATACTTAAGAATGAAAGGGCTGCATCAGGAAACGTTTTTAAAATTAGGTAACTTGGTATCAGAGACAAATGTACGATTGTTCTTCATGCTTGGATGGCTGGCAGCCAGGCAGCAGGGCCTCGGCTGTTTCTCAGGGCTTCATTCAGACACTGTCATTATTGCCCCTATTACTTTTTCCTCCACCCAGGACTCTCATGAATGCCACCACCAAAGAGAAGAATGCCACGCATGGCTTACCCTGAGGAGGATTAGTAATCCTACACCTTGCACTGACTGGCAGAGGTGTTTTAAGAACAACCAGAATTCTTTTCCCAAAGCCAGATATTTTATTACTGTATGGAGTTGATCCTGCCATGTAAACCCTATTTATGTTTCTGGGCAATTCAGTGAAGGCTTCTTTGGTTCAACCACTTCCTTTCTTGCATTTTATTTCTTACACTTTATATGTTCAAAGGAGTTCAAAAGTGAAATTTATCTAAATTTCTGGATGCACTTGCTATGAACCTGCAGAAATTACTTTGAACATTTAACACAGAATTTATTTGATCACACTGTGGGCCTTGGGTGATTGCACAGACCAGAACAAGAAAAAAGTTTCTTCCAAGGCAAATGCTGTTCCAAAGTAAATAAAAAAAGTTTAATTCCGAACTATAGTTACCTGCAAAAATAAGAGCTATAGACCATGCTGGAAATCAGTGTAAAGTAATCTTGAAAACTGTAGGAAAGGATTGTTTCCTATTACTTCTTTCTCCAGTCAGCCAAGCTTAGCTTAGCTGATGATTTAACTGTTTCCTTCCATCCCCAGGTTGTGTCTTGGGATCTTGAACTGGGAAAGCAGAAATAAGCTGAGGCAGCAAAAGCAGTAGAGGGATGAAGGTCTCAATGTAGGTGGTCTTGGGCTCTGTAAGATATCAAAGAAGTCTGTAAGTGTAGTGGATTGAAATTCCTGCCTAGCCCTTGTAGGTCACACTGCAATCCACTCTCCTGCTCCTCCACCCACTCAAGGAAAGCTCCTGGAAATTCAGTGAGTTTGAACCAGTGGAGATGGTATGGTCCCCTGCAGAGAAAACCCACACCATACAAATGAAATACTGCCTTCTTTCATCCCATACCTCTTTTGGCATAATTAATATTACATTTGGTGAAAGATACAGGGGCATGAATAGGCAAAACTTTAAGTTAGTTGAAGTGGTAAATGGGCTTACATGATGATAGGAGTTAAAATTACAGGTAAATCTCTGCAGTTACTTCCTATGACTTGTTTAATAGCACAAATCAGTTTTTCCAATAAATCACTCACTAAAAGCAAGCATAATATATGAAATCACTAGAAGAAATACAATATTTTTCCATCTGTCTCTCAGAAGATATTTGCCATTGTTCATTTTCTGTATCTGGGCAAATTTCCAGTAACATAACTGCAAATGTAGAAAGTGTCATAAATGAGATTGTCGAGCCCTTTCTAACATTAATATATTGAACCAACATGCCACTTTGTCTTACCCATACATTTTTCTGTGTTCTTTGTTATCTTTGGGTCTGACAGTAAATTCTCCTGGTACTCATCAATTCCAAAGAGATGCCCTTGATTGAGCTGGATCCTAAAAACAGTGAAACAATGATAGGAAGGTGGGAAATTTGGAATATCAGTTCTGGTAAAGCACAAGTTTAAACCACCATCCTACTGACCACAGAATATAAAATAGAGTGCTGAGATCCTTCCCTCTCATCATAGGCACTGTGGGTACCTGTTTGCAGAAGAGAGAGGCTTCTTTTTTACAGTGTAGCTGATGTATCCTTTGGACATACATTCTGTTTTGTATTTCTGGGTTTTACATGTTTGTGTGAATTGTTATAGTCAGTTAAAAAGCTCCTTCTAAAAAGTGAACAGAATGACTACTGTAGAACTACTTTGTTAAAAAATGGCAATTTTGTGTACAACTTAAATTATCAGCTTGCTATGCTATTATTTAGATATAATTTTAAAGAAATATGTCTTTATTATAGCCTACTCTAGTCTCATTCTTTTCTAATATAATTCAGAATGTATAGATTTATGTAGCTGTGTCTTTGTATAACTCAGACATTAAATTTTAACAAAATATTATTTAAATATATGCATAAAATAGATCTCTGGAATATTTACTGTCACAGTAACATCTTTATAATCATAGCATAGAAATTAAAACAAAACTACTGATCTCAGCCATGTGCAGAAGGGTGTCGGTGTGCTGCAAGCCACACAAAAGCATCACTTTTTCATACTTGCTGAAATAATTTCCCAATACCTACATTCTGGGGGTGCCCTGAGGTTCCAGTGGGTGCAGGAAATATCCTTCTGCTGGGAGGGAATTCCCCCTGGAGAGTGACACAGACCTGTAGGGATGATCCTCCTGTGTCCTGAATGGTGAACTGGTGAACCTGTGCCATAGTTATTGTACCTGAAACCAGAGAGAGGTAAGATTTGTGCCCCTGGGTACACAGATCTAAAAGAGCTCTGCTAGCAGAAGCTTTCAGCCTCTATTGAGGGCTGAAGCCACCAAAAATAGGGTGAGTTATAACTGAAACTTCTAAGGAGTAATTTTGAAGAGTGGATTGATAATTTTGTGTGATGCCATCCATCACTGCGCCTCTTCACATCAATCCTGCAGAGTATTAATATCTCAGAAATGCTGTTCCCATCTGCAATTGATTGCAATGGAATATGAAATAGGAGTTGCATTCCTGTGTATCTGTAGTACATTTTGCTTCTCATCAGTTTTAAGTCACAATGTCACAGCCGTGGATGTAGCAAGTCTGCACTTGGCCATTACATGCATTGACAGTCACTGAACCCAACGTGTTAGGGGGAAAAAAGAAGGATATTTCTACTGCAGGCACTGTGCTTGAAAGCATTTCATAGCAAACCATACAAGTAGTATCCTCAGTGTTTACAGGCAGGGTATTCTCAGTAGACTCATATTGCAGTTGTTGCAATAACTGGTAGTTATTCTGGTTTGATTCTGTCACAGACTTCCCAGCATGACTTTGGCTGTGTCATGTTTTTCTTCCCATTTTCCAAACAAGCAAATAAAGCCAACATTTATTTCAAAAAGGTGGTGCAAATCTGAAAGCATCAGTGTTTGCTGAGCAGCCTCCCATCTTTGAAAAGGAAGAGGCATAGATATGGAAAGCATTATTCTTTTAATCTTCAAAGTCTTCACTTTGTATTTACAAATTAACCAATCTGCAAAGCAGTATTTTTTTCCTGGGTAGTATGATTAAGACTATTCTTATTAATTATAGGAAAACTTCCATAATTCCAATATATGTAGTTCAAAACAACATGATATATACAGACATGCTTCAATGTATTTTCATTTGGATTATTAAACCTGCATAGCTTTGATGGTTTCATTCCACATTTGCTATATTGTATTTTTAATGTGCTCAGACTGTGCTGGTATAATGGTGATCCTCCTCTTAGACCCCATCTTTCCCACATGCATGAAGACTGCTTTGTAGTGACATTCATGAAGCTCCCTGCTGTGGCTGAAACACTGGAGTCCTGCTATTTAGAATGAATGATTATTCCAGTGGTTGAAGTGTTCTCACAAAGGAGACTGGGCAGCAAGGCACTTATTCCTTTCCTACCACACTAGGAGAGGAAATCCTTATTTGAGCCTATGATGGGATCCTGATAGCCAATACCTGGAGACAGTCTTAGCAGTGAGAAAAAAGCCAGTTTTGAAGAATGAAAATAATATATTCACTGCATGAAATTCTCTTTAAAAACCCAAACATTCGTGCTGCTTTCTGAATAGAAAAGGAAAACAAATAAACAATTAAAAAAAAAAATCAGTATAAATCAGGATTTCGTCAGATTTCAGGAAGCTAAATCCAAAACTCAACCCTAGAGCCTCTCTCTGCTAAGTGCTGATCTCATCCTGCTAGTGCCTAAACCAGGCATTGGCTCTTCCTTCCCAGGGATCTTGCTGTGTGCAGCTTGCTGCTGCTGCTGCTGCTGCTGCTGCTGCTGCTGCTGCTGGGAGTTGTGCTGCTCAGCCCTGGCCCCCAGCTTCTGTCAAAACACTGTGTCCTCCAACACTGAGGCAGGGCACTGTGCCTGTGCTATGATGCCAGCTTTCAGAACATCGAACTCTACGTGCTGGGCATGAACAGCTGGAAAAGATGCCCATTTCTTTAGTTCTGAATGAGGTGATTCAGGGAGAAGCACACACGTAGTACCTTGTGTTTTGGATTGCAGTCTGGGTCCAGGCACCAAGTGTTGCAGTGCTTCAGCTTTTTAATGGATGAAACTTCTGACTCACGGAGGAAAAGCAAAACTTGAACAAACATACAATTTAAAAGCTTCCAGGCTCAAGCAGAGACCAATTGCTGCATTAAATAAGACTGTGCATGGTGAAATGGACTCTTAACATGTTAAATGGAAACACAGCGAGTTACAGAAATGAGCTCAGCTCCCTTTGATCATGCTGCAGTAAACGTGACCTATCAAATGATCGCTAAAGAGCTTGAGGGGATCTTCAAAAGTTAGTCATGGTAAAATAGATGCTATAATTATATCCACTGATAAATTTTAGCAAAACGAGCACATTTGTTGATGGTGCTAGATGCTTTGCCTGATGAAGATTTCTCTTGTTACAATGCACTTTCAGTGTGCACAGCAGCCATCCAAGCTTCCCTGATCTGTTCAGCAGACGGGCTTTGCACTGACCTGAAAGAAAAGCCCTCCAGTCTCTGTGGCGAACTGAGCCTTCACCTCCTGTAAACTCTGCACAGAAGGGCTCACAGCACCTGATGCCATCAGCAGCTCTGCACAGCAGGCTTTGCCACCAACAGCCAAATCCCAGCGTCCTTCCCTTAGCGAGTGCCATCACCTGTCCCCCCCACAAAAGCCCGCTGGAAGCAGTGGCATTCAGCACAGACCCAGGGGACAGCTGTGAAGGGCAGGTTTTCCAAGTTACCACCACATGGTGAAAACAGTCTAATCCCGTTTTCAGGAAGAGATAAAAGGAACATCAAAATTTTCAGGAGATGGACTTTGATGATCTTCCCAACTCAGAATATTCTGTGATTCAGTGATATTTGACTACAGTCTGTTAACAGGGAGTGAAAGCAACTCTTGGAGTTTATAACCTCCTGAAAATTCAGCGAGGGATGGGTGAAAGCTCTTTTATTCTCACTTAGCTAATAGTCATTCGCCTTACACTACTCAAGACAAACAAAAGTTAAATCATTAGGTATGAAATACAGCTTTCAAATATGTAACATCATACGGTTTCTGACTGCCAGCAGTCAGTGTGCACAAGTGTACAGCAACAAATCCTTTCCCTATATACCAGCCCCACTGTACTGCTCAGGATGCCATATTCCCACCTTTATGGTTTCACACTTACCAAGGAACTGGCTTTGAAATGTATAAATGATGAAGGCTACAGTATACTGAAAAATGGACAATTAAAAGTTTTTTTGTTGTTTCACCATATCAGAAGAATTCCCAGAGACACATTAGTGCATCTTTCTAATCCATTGTCCTATTGTTCCCACAGCCAGACAGAATTTCTTTTTCACTTTGTGCCTTGTGGTGCAGTTTAGTATAATGAGATTGTAACAGGTCTCAAAGTCATTAAATTATGAAAGTGTTTCCCTTTCCTAACCCTTGCTCTCAGAATATAATGGCATAACAGCATCTGGAGACTGGAGCCGAGACCATTTTCTGTCACATCTCTGAGCTGATTTGCAGCGCATTGAGCTGAAAGGCTTCACAGACACCTTCACCATTAATTTCAGTGGGAAATCTATTGTAAGGTTTTACATGTTGTATCTCTCTTTAATAATGGATTAGATTTGAGTTTCTAAGTGAATTTTAATTTCTACTCTCTGAAATTGGGCTGCATTGCCTCTTTCTGGCCTTTCTCCTACGTTGGCAAATCTTATAAAAGTTACCGGGCATTTACTTCTCTTATCTTTGTAGCAATCTCACTGACCACACAGTTTTTGCTACAAACATGATACTTTTAGATGGCATAGGTTTCGTATTTTTATTTTCCATAACTTACACTTCAAAGGAGATAGAGGTGAAAGTAACATTGACATCTTATGGCGAGCACAACTCTTGCCTCAAGATGGTGGAAAATAAGCATATTAAAACACTTCTCAACCTCAAAATTAATAACCACATGATGGCAATAATGTTTTAAAATGAAGGAAATTCTTAGTCAAAATTTTTACCGAAAATGAGCTTCATTTTTCTATTGTTGCAACTTGTCTGCCAAAATCCCATATATGTCTTTCTGCATGTGTACAATGCTGAAGAATAACATAGCATCTTTGAAATGTTTGATGGCTTATGAATGAAAAGGTCATGAGAAAACCTAAGGGCTCTGTGTTAACTTTAAAGATGAGAAAGAATCATGACTCATTTAAAGCACTAAGAAAACCTACCTGGTTTTGCATTTTTGAAGTATTTTTCTATTATTTTTTCGATCTCAGGTTTTGTTTTGGGTTTTTTTGGTTTTTTTCCTATTATTTTTATTTTTTAATATATCATTAAACTACCACAATTTTCTGTTATTTACAGCCCACAGCTATAAAATGCAGTTATTTTTGTCTGATACAAGTTAAGCACATCAGGCTGGATAAGTGCTTGTGCTGGAGATGACTTCAACTCTACCAGTATTGGCACTCGCAATTCAGGAGGGAGCACTTTTCACTCCACTTTAACATGGAACTGATATCTCTGCCTAATTTTATAACATACTTTTGTGTTAGCACTGCCATGGTTTAGTGGTTGGTGAAAAGACTCACATATACCAAACCCACGCTGTAAATGGATCCACATGGTGGAACTGCTGTGCAAAAAGCTCCTGGAAGGACTGGGGTCTGAAGACAGGATGTGTTAAGTGCTTCGGCATTTTTCAAGATGAAAGGTGCTATAGATATACAATGACCTGTTTCCCTTGTGTCCCTTGAGGAGCTTGAACTGAAGATGTCTTTCAGTCACTGCACACTTCAACATCCCTTAGCACTGAAATTGAAGCCCAAAACGTACCAAATAATTTTACAATATTACTAGCCACGTGTTTTGGACCACTTCATCTCACCATGAATGGGCATTATGAATGTACCTACATAAAAACATGTTAAACAGCTAACATGTATTGGGAAAGTGTATCACTCTTCAAACTACATAGTTTATACTGTATAAAATGTCATAAGGAATCACAGTGTGTACAATCCTTTCTGGTTTTGTAAGAGAGTATCAATTACAATGTTATCTTGACAGCTCCATCCTGTAGCCAGGAGAATCGCCACTGAAATCAGTGGAGGGCATAAGGTGCAATTACAGGCAGGCTGCTGCTTCAGCGGAAGAAACGAGAGGAGCCTCGGATAAGGCGGCAGGGAGGGATGTCGAGGCAGCAGGGAGGATGCTGAGGCTGTGTACGCGGGGCTCCGCGGCCGCACAGCTCCCACCGCAAAACCTCTGCCCCGCATGCAGGGACGCTCCGGCCCGAACTGTGCCCACTTGGCCGTACCTGGGGTTAAGCCCCGGGTCATGGGCGGGCATGCCCCGCCGCAGGGCCGGGCGGTGTCGCTGCTCCACCTCGGCCCGATCGGGCCCCGGGCGCGCAAGGGGGACCCCGCGGATCGTCCTTCCGTCAGCCGCGGCCCGGAGCCGGCGGGGCCGCCGAGGAGAGATGGCCGCGCCGGCCGCAGGACGCGGCTCCTCTCTCACCCTGCCGCCCCGAGGTCCCCCCCGCCTCCCGGGCCGCTCCGTGCCGTGACGGCGGCGGCCGCCCCGCCCCGGCCCGCCCCGGCCCGCCCCGCGGGTCTCCCCCCAGCCTCGGCGGCGGAGCGGAGCGGAGCGGCCGCCGCCCCAGCCGCGGCGGAGTGAATGGGTTGCCATGGCAACTGAGTGAGGCAGGCAGCGAGGCCGCCGCGGCCCCAGCCGCCTCCGCTCCGCAGCGTGTGGGCGAGCAGGCAGCGGGCGGCCGCCGGGACAGCCGAGGGGACGCCGGGAGCGCAGCGGCAGGATGGAGGACGGCTTCTCCAGCTACAGCAGCCTCTACGACACCTCCTCGCTGCTCCAATTCTGCAACGGTAAGGGCGGGGGCCACCCCCGGCGAGCCGGCGGGGTCCCGGCGCTCCGGCGGGGCGGAGGCGGAGGCCGGCGCGGGGAAGGCAGCGCCGGGAGCGGGCCTGGTCCAGGCTGCCGGCGGCGTCTCCGCCGCCCGGGGCCGCCCGGCTCCGCGGCGCAACTCGGGGAGAGGAGGAGGAGGAGAGAGGAAACTTCACCCCCTTCAGCCTCCCCCGTTATACGGCGGGAAACCTGCCAGCCCTCGGGGCGCCTCTGCGAGCAACTTCTGCACTCCTTCATAGGAACATGCAGAGATACGTGTGCGTGTGTGGATGGTATAAATGTCTGTGTGCATCTTTCCCAAAGGCAGATCTGGTAGCTCAAGCGATCACCCACCGCTGCGTGTCTCCTTTGCGCGTATGCCAACATACACACACACGCGTACACATATAAATATCTGTATGTATATATATAAATAAACATATATATATATAAATGCATAGGGCTGAGCTGCCCGTGACCCCGGGGGCGCAGTGGGACGCCGCGGCGGGGGCAGGTTTCCTTCAGCCCCCTGCCTGCCCCCGCTCCCCGAGCCCACCCGGCGCCTCTGCACCAGCCAAGGGCAAGATGCCTGAATGGAGTTACGGGACTTGGCCTGCAGTTACTGATTTTTCTTTCTGCTGTTTTTTAAGGTAGGGATTATTGGGGTGGTGGCGTCACCTGGGTGGCAGCATGACAGAGGAGCTGCCAGGCTGCGGTGATGGGTCATAAAAAAGGAAGGAGGTGAGGAACTGCAAGTGTCCTCACAGGCAGTATAGAAGACTGACTTGCATAGTACTTGGGATTATTCAACTAGCTGATATTTCCCGTGGGGGAAATAAATCAGCTATTCTAAGTATTACAGAGAGTTCTTAATCATAAACTATAATCTCAAAATACCTTACTTTGATACGAGTTATTGCTTTCTAGCAGCAAAATTGTGAGCATTCATAATCGCATATTTCCTATTTGTGGATCTCTTATTCCTCTACATTTTAGTAGTGGTCTCTGCTTTCTACTGTGTCTGAACAGCTGGAGTCAGGTTCATATGAAATTGCTTCATGACAGCAACGGCATCAGACATAGCTGCCTCTTTCCTTGGAAGATGTGAAGATGATAAATTTCACATTATTTTCTTTGTGCGGTGGTGCAAGAAAGGGACAGGTTTGCAGAAAACTCTGATACGTGTGGACCTGGAGATTGTGGGAGCAGTTTTTTCAGGGCAGCAGGAGTTGTGTATGTGGGCTGTGCATTGTGTGGTGACATAGTATTTTTGGAGCTCTTCAGGAGAGAAAACTATGACTATGTACCGGGGTTGTACACTAGGAGCAGATGCCTGTTTAGCCTAAACTTAATAAGTATTTCATTGTAAGCATTTTTAATAAGGAAACATACAGCAGTGTATTTCAAAGTTTATACTCTAATCCATTTATAAGCAAGCTGTCCTACCAAAATCCCTGGGCTTTGCTTTTACAGTGATCATGATAGGAGCCTGCATGTGGGAGCAGAAGGAATGGCATCACTTACTGAATAGTTTGAAAAAGCAAAGTAGCTTATTCCTGTGGACTGTCCCTCATGTTGATTTGGTTTCTCTGAGCACCTATTATACTCGATGGAAATAAGCCATATGTATTTATACTGTGCATAAGTTTTAAAATCTTAGTTAATCCTTAAGTATTATATTCTAGAATGTGTTTCTAGAAAAAAATCACTCATTTAGC
The DNA here is from genome assembly GCF_052056855.1 of Sturnus vulgaris. Classification (NCBI taxonomy): domain Eukaryota; kingdom Metazoa; phylum Chordata; class Aves; order Passeriformes; family Sturnidae; genus Sturnus; species Sturnus vulgaris. The sequence goes on from NC_142248.1 coordinate 36,540,184, forward strand.
TTTGTCTCATTGTAGATAGTGACCTCAAGGGCTGTTGTAAGTTTGTATTGTTCTGTGCTTATAAAAGAAAGTGGTTGAATTCAGAAGCCCTTCCTTTTACAAATTAGCCTTTAGTGAGCCTGTATTAAATGAGATAAGGAGTTAAAGATCATCAGGCCTTTGAGTACAGCCTTGAGGTAATCAGGTATTTCACACATGACCCATGAGGAAGAAAATACAAATAGAGGATGCCAGTGAGGGTTTTGAGGTTGGAAAGTGGTAAATGAAATTGCTTTACAGGGAAGTGGAAAGCTCTTGCAAGTATAATGGGCAGTATGAAAAATGATGTGAAGTTGGGAGTGGGGCAGACATAAAGAAGAAACCAAACAAAGCAAGCAAGTGGTAGAGATAGAAAGACAGTATGATTTCAGTATATGATAAAGTGAGAAACAAAATGGCTGGTAAGTACTCAAAGTGATCATTGTTGAGTGCTGTAAAGGTTCCTGTCCTGAATAGGATTAATTTTAGTTGTGCAAGAAAATACATGATGGAATTCTCAGAAGAAATGATAAAGAGACTGCCCGTAAGTATTGTTTAAAAAAGTCAAGATGCAAAGGCTATGCTCCTGAAAAAAATATCTGTGAGTCACCTGTAGGGCAACAACAAGGGTCTAGCCTGGGCCAAGGATGGCTGCAGTTTCTCCCACTTCTCAATACATTCTCCTTGTTTGGAATGGGTGGGAGCCCAAGAGGAGATTGGGAGGGAGAGAGCAGTAGTGGGCAGGAGGCTGTGATGGGGATGAAGGAGCAGGACCTTGGCTGGTGGTCAGGGAGAAAAAAGTTAATACAAGAGCAGATTTTCCCCAAACTTGCTCCCTTCTTACTAGAAAGGGCCCTGCGTTCAGGAGAAGAATTTGGGTCTTCACTCATATGCAGATTTAGTTTGCATTATTATTTAGTAATGTGTTTTTATGGCTTGTGATGTGTAAAAAATAAGGTAAATGGAGAAGGAAGGGAGTGAAGAAAGAGGTGAGGAAAATATGTTAGTTTTGAGCTTCATGTCTGAAATCTAGGGCAAGTATTTAGCACAGCTAGTTCAAAGACACCTACTTTCTTCAAACTCGTTTTTACAGAATAGTAAAGGTACAGTTGGCATTTGAGAAACATTGTGTTAATGAACACAAGTGTCAAGCTGAGATAACATCAAAGCAAGAAATACAAACTTCCAGTGTGATTTTAGGCAAGTTATTTCATTCTTGATAACTTAGTTTCCTTAGCTGTAAACTGAGCAGAAAGTAAATGCCTGCTTTGGAGGAGTTTATAATATTTATTGATTTGTTTGGTATCTCCCTCTTCAGTTTCAGAGGACGGTCTTCAGATGCACAAAATGTTTTGTTAGTTGCTCTGCCTGTTCTGTTTGTTTATTTTAAGAAAGACACTAAAGTAATTCCTCTTAAAGCCCAAGAACAATTCTCAACTTACATGTCACTTTCCAGGTAATGAAGGACTCAGATGGTTTATTTTGCATGTTGTAAAGTAAAGCTTAGATAGTATTAGCTGTGTCTGGTTATAGATACCTTTCTTGGTATAGAAGTTACTTTTAGATTGAAAGCCGGTATGTTTATCGACAGTCAATCAGGTTGTTAATCATGTGTTATCTAAGCTGAAGGTAAAAGTGGAAGAATACTGATAAGGCAAGATAGTGTTGAGGTTTTTAGCATCTGCTTAAAAACTGATGGAGAGAACCCTGCTGGACATGAAACACAACCAAACAAGACATACTGGAATCAGGGGCACTGCTCATCTCGCCTCCAGCTGATTTACTAAGTTGCAGCTGTGATCAGTACTGATTATAGACAGCTTGGGAACACATGTAGGGTGTGGGCAGAGTTTTGTGGGTCCTCTGACCACAAATCCGTATCTATATTTTCTTTATCTATTTACACAGCCTTCACCACAGTAATTGCTGAGGACAGGATTATTAGGTATATGAAATGTAAAGGGTGAAATCTAGGATTCCTGGAAAATGCCTCTGTAGATTTAAAGATGGAAGTGAAAATTTATCTATGATTTCTTTGGAACTAGCATCTTTTAAATATCCTTCATGTGGCTGCAGGGAAAATCATAGCTGTCAAATGGCCATTCCTGCAACCACAAGTGCCTTGTTTGACAGAAGCTTCAACCATAGAGTATATGGGTAAAGCAGTAAAAAAAAAGTGAAAGGTTATTTCTTAATGAAATTGATATATTTGGCAAGGGACTCTATAATATTAATTACAATTCTGTTTAACAGATTACCTGAAGTGTAGTTGTTAGTAAAAAAAAATTAGAGTTATAGAAAAGTTTAAATTCATACAAACTATGCTATAATATATTTTTTAAAACGAGCAGAATAATCTCAGAATCACGGAATATGTTGAGTTGGAAGGGATCCACAAGGATCATTGATCATCCAACCCTTAGCCCTGCACAGGATCATCCCCAAGAGTCACACCATGTGCCAAGAGCATCATCCAGACACTTCTTGGACTCTGTCAGGCTTGGGGCTGTGAGCACTTTCTGGGGAGCCTGTTGCAGTGCCCAGCCTCTGGGTGAAGGACCTTTTCTGATACCCAGCCTAAACTTCCCTTGACACAACTTCTGGCTATGCCCCCTGGTTCTGACACTGGTCACTGCAGTGGCTCCCCATCTTCCCATCATGAGGAAGTTGTGGACTGTGATGAGGTCTCCTCTTACTCTCCTGTTCTCCAGGCTGAACAGACCAATAATAAAAAAATCTCTTAAAAAGTAATGATTCCTTTTGGCTCTCTTCCCCTAAAAAAACTAAATCACGATAAGATTTTTGACAAGTAATAGCTTTGATAAATGTCAGTCAGTCTTAAGTCACGAAAAGTGAATTGTGTGACTCAGTTTTTGTCAGTCTATCTACAGTTTGAATCTTCTGCTTCTGTAATTCTCCTCCATTCCTGAAAACAAATTGAATATGTGTACCTCTTCTCTCCAACTCCTGTATCTGTGCCTGTCAGTGAGGAAGTGAGCACCACAAACAGGAAATCTGAATGGACAGTATTATTCTTGGTGGTTGTCTCTTCTTTCCCATTTGACTCTCAAACTTCCTCTCCTTAACCTTCCTAAATGCGGCCTTTACCCTCTTCCCACAGCTGGACCAAAGTCACACAATATGGAATGGGTTAGGGAAGGAACAATGGTAAGCTGAGCCTTGTAGCTTCCAGGGCACCAGTTCAAATCTGTCAAGGGCTGGAAGAGACTGTAATTTGTTTTACTGTGATCACTTCCTAGCAATAATGCAAAACAAAATTGGATTTAATTCAGTTTTCACTGGGCAGATTCATGCACTGTGTGTAGGAAAAGGTGTTGCAAGCATGTTCAAAAAGATGTTGCAAACATGTTAATAGCATTACTCATGTTGTTTTTCTCAGAAGTCCATAACAACACAGTCAAAGAGACAAGTCAGTCTTTCTCATGTTTCATCTCTAGATCTCTCCAGAACAGCAGCATGTTTTGAGCTCAGCAATGGAGGCAATACCCCACTTGAAGCTTCTGCCAGTTTTGTAGGACAGATTATATTACCTTAGACAGCATTGCTTAGACAGTGTTTTCTTAACTTTTCTTTCAGTGAGATATGTTCTGGCTCTTGCAGTCAACCACTTAAAAGAAATGCTCAATTGGACTCTACATTAAGTGTTAGTTTTATGCATTTTGGAGCTATATGGAGTATAAGTTGATTCTAGAATATTTTTCTTCACTACTGGAGTAAAGAGGAGGGAGAGGTGGCATACAGAAACAGTTTTGTTTTTTATTCCTTGGTATGTGCAGTAATTGAATGCAGAATAAATCAGTATGCTATGAATTAAAAATAACTTGCTGCAATGGACACTTGCACAATATATATTGTTAGCCTATTAGAGCTCAAACTATTATTACTAATAAGACACTATATAAGTAAACTGAATTTGTTGCCCTTTAATTAGCTATTTATTTCCAAAATATGAATTATTAACACTTGTGTTAGTCATGAATGGTGTTAATTATAGTTCCTGGAATTTAATTTTTTTCCTTTTTTTCTCTTTTTTAACTAAGGTTCTAAAAACAAATGAAAATGTAGACCAATCATGGGAGAATCCTCTAGTGATAGTCAAACCTCAACAGAGAATCTGTGTCAGTGTTAGCAGTATGGAGAGAAACTACAAGTATCAAGTATTTTATCATGAATAAAACAACATACAGAATTGCAAATTAAAGCATTGGGCTCTCAGCAGAAAAACATGCTTTATCTGATCTTCAAGGAGTTTTAAAAAATTTAATAATACTTTACAGAGCTGATAAAATATATGTTTTAAGTTCTAATTAAAAAGAGCAGATCTGAAATTCTTTTATTGAACCTTAAACCACATGCAAATAATTCAAATAAGGATTAAAATTATATTAAAAATACATTATTGAAAAGTGGATATACGTGAGGAGACAGTAAGGGAGTGCACCAGTCAGTGACATACATTTTAAAAGGTTTTATTCTGACTTCCCTCTTCTTTCTCCTTTCCTTAGAAATTTAAGATGAAGATTTTAAAGTTGATGTGCAGTTTTTTTGTCAAGAGAAGTTTTCTGATAATGAACCTGTCTTTTGATCTCTAAAATCTTGGGGATGATGAGAGAGAATAAATAGGAAGGTTGTATGAAAGAGTGTAATGACTACATTTTTTGTTGGGTGCTTGCTCTTTGCAAATGACACTAATTGAGCAACCATAAGGAATTGTGCAAGCTTAGAGGGAGTGCAAAAGGAGCTGAGGATGATGCTTTTCTTCCTTGAAACACAATTTAAAATGTTCGTCCATTACATAATTAAAACATGGAAGTAGCTCCCTGAGGTTTTTTAGGGAGATGGGGTGGGTATAATGATATGTTAACATGATTTCACTAAATTAATTCTTTGGAAAGTAATTAAGTGAGATTGTCCACACTCCATTACTTCCAAAGGGTAAAATCTGACATGGTCCATCATATTCTCATCTTGCTTTGAAATGACTGATTATTGAATAAATATAATATATTCATTTGAAAACTTGCATTGGAGATCTCTTGCAATGCTTTTAGATATTGTGGAATGTAGAAACTAATCGCCTTTTTGGATTTAAAATCTGAAATAAACACTTCATTATGATAAAGCAGTTTTCATTTCTTAAGAGCATAGATCCTGTATTTGATTGGAAACTTATGTCAAGGTTCCTGCAAAAGGGAATGAAGAAATGTTTTCTGGTTTTAAGTATAACTTCTATAATCTGTTGCAGGCCAATACATGAAGCATTGCTACTGGCTTTTAGTCATTTGAGAATTGAGTGTGGACAGGAGCCTAAGCTAAGCTTTGAAATGTGAGGCTCCTAAGATGGGGAATAGATGAACACATTTCAATATGTAAATAGAGAAACAATCTTTCTTTCAAGCTAGAAAAGGCAAATATTTTCAAATTAAAATTTTGTGATGAATCTTGTGTTTTTTGAAAACTAGATCTTTCTTTTTCTTACAATTGTGTTGAGAAGCACAGCAGACTGAAACAGCCTTTGACGTTTCCCAGTTCAGCTCCTGTACACTCAAGTGGGGCTGACTGGGCACTGGTGTCTAGAATTTCCTTGAGACTGGTAAAGGTTTCTGTACCCCGAAGTCAGCAGCATTAGGAGCAATTCTTACTTTATTTTTTTCTTTTGGTGAAAAAAGAAAAATCCCTCTGAAGCCTGAGAAAGATCCTGACAGACAGTTTCACGTTTATTTCATGCTTATTAGAACCAATTACCATTTTGTTGCTTCCTTTTCCCCTTCCCTCTGCAGCATTTCACAAGCTGTTTTACCCAGACCTGTTGCTGCTTAGAAAGCATCCTTCCATGTCCCACGTGGAGATGCTGTTTAAAGAGCTGGTAGGATGTGGGAGGTGGGTGCTGCCCCTGAAGCAGGTATGTCAGGGTTTGTGTGTTACCCACATTGTCCCGCTGCTCAGTGCCCGATGAATGACGCGGTGACCGAGGTCTGTGGCTACGTGGGTGGTCCAGCAAGGCTGGCTGGGCCACAGGGGGCAACGAGGTCTTTATCTAAACTGATAAAAACCTTACAGGCATTAGCATATTCTCAGGCTCAGGCCAGTTTTTTTTCAAACCAGTGTCTGCATTGCTGCCTTTTTGCTTTACATCTTCCAAATATAGGCCAAAATTATAGAGCAGTGACACACAGAACTATGCTTAAATGATCTGAGAAATCAGGCCATCCTTTTTAGGTTACTAACTGTGAACCTAAACATTGAATTTTGAAGTAAATTTTAAAATTGAATTTAGGGAGTTTCTGTCCAGGTATTTTGAGAGGCAGTGTTATAAAGCTCGTATACAATACCTCAGTGTAACACAGTAAATACTTACTGGATATGCTTTGGGGTAAGAAGCAAAATCCAGACAATGTTGAGGTGATAGAAATTTAATTGTGGACTTCAGTAGGACTATAGTTTGAAACTCTGGAAATGATCATGACAAAGTTCAGTTGAATCTAAAAAACTGAGGATTCTTAGAAATTTTGGCTTTCATAGTGAAATATATATCTATTGTAATTTAGTGAACTCTGTATAATGCCATGCAGGGAAGGAGGTGTGAGGGTTGGTTCTTTTTCTCCTTTTTATGTTAGACTGTGTGAGAAGTCCTTGTGGTGGCTGTATTTCAGTTCGAAAATAAGTGATTTCCTCTGTGTTCAGAAGTTTTAATGAACTAATGAGGGGTCCTTTGAGACCAAATATTTTATGCCTACAATTTTTAAGTTAAGCGTTTATATGTTTTTGCAGGGCTTGAAGCCTTTCTCAACTGAGAAATGAGAAAAGATCCATTTTTAAAATCTGAGGGTTTGGTGTGTGGTCCAGCAGGCTGAGGTCACCTACTGGTGGCATACAGATCAGCCTTTTCTTGACTGCTGTACTGCAGGATCTTGCAGCTGAAGGGCTGAACACTTTTGAGAGGTATAAGCTCTCTAGCTCTGTGATGCTGCACTTCAGTGCTATTAGTGCATTAGCAGGAACTGTGGAACAAGGGGAAGAAATCTGTAAAGCAAAATAGTTTGTGGTGATGGCTGGTGTATCCAGTGTCTCTGCATTTACTCTGGGCTAGCTCTAACTTAATGCCATTTACCAAACACAATTCTGCACTGGAGCACTCCTGCTGTGCTGCTGGAGTGCTCTCCCAAGACTTGGCCTGTCTATAAACTAAAGAGGGGTGATGAACGCTGCCTCAGCATCCTTTGGGTCCAAACTGAAATATGTGTAGGTAGCTGTGGCAGCTAGAGCTGGGGCAGTCACACTGTCGTAGTCTGTGAGAGATGTCTTCTCCCACTCTCTAGTCTTTGACCATCATTCATTCTGATTTGGGAAGCAACATGGTCAGTACACCAACAGAGGAGTTACTTCCTTGATGTTCTGTTCTGGATTTCTTGAGAAGAGATTAATAATATTGTGAACAAGGGACCACAGGACTCATGTTGGGCAGGAGCACTTCTTCAGGTTTGAAAATTTTTTTGACAGTTTCTCTATCAGAAAGATCATTATGAGTGTTGATCATGTTCAGAACAAAAAATTAAAAACTCTGGGCTTCCTTTATTTTGGGCAAGTTTTAATGGATCGGACAGAGCTAAAATCAAGGCTTTACATTTACAACAGTTCTGCTTTACTGAAAGATCTGAGCCCAGTGATTTTTAAGGCAGAGAGGGGAAGGAATATGGTTGTAGCAATCTACCTGTCCTTTTTATTATTTAATAGCTTGGCGTTTCCATCTCTGTTTTTAAAGCTGAGTAAACAGGATACAAATATTAAGGGCTTTGGTTGTGGGATCTTCTCCCCCAATTGTTATTGATTATTTTATGGTCAGTTTTGCTTAGATTGTTTTTGCTGCATTGGATGACCTGTTGTTGGAAAGCTTTAGGATAAGCATGTTATCTGTGCAGGCCTAAAAAAAAGGTTCTGGCTATCATACCAGTAGTATTTCAGAAGAAATTTATAACTGAATTACATCATTAGTTATTTGAATGGTATTTCAGCTTTCTTTTATGATCTGGAGGCTTTGTCTTGGTTTTAGGAAAGAGTTAAATAACTGAGTTGTGGGATTAAATGTTCAGCTATGGAATTGAAAAATGGTTGCTGTTGTGTTAAGTGAATGCTTTATAATTAAAATTCATGAAAGCTGGAAAACACATTTGTTGGTATGGTCTCCCAAGAGCAGTATATTTGTATCTACTAACTCATTTTTTTATGCAGCACAGGGTTTTAGGCATGAAGGTGAAACTTTACAGCAGTGAACAGAGTAGTGTAGTTTATTCCAGCATTGGCTCATGTGTAAATTATTTGAGAAATTCTGTTCTGTAGCTCTCAGTCCTTGGTAAGACACTCTTGCTGGGATTATAGCTTCCTCTGTGAATACATACTCCTGGATGATTGATCTGCTTATTTCTAAATTTTGTTTAAGTAGAGGGAGTCTATAGCAGGCCAACCTACCACTTCCCACCCTCCCACGGGGCCAAGATGAATCAAAAGAATTCTTTCTCCTTTCATCTGCTCTTTTAAAATAAAATGTACCTTGTTTCTGATGCATACTGATGTAATATAATAATTTTTCTAACTTTGAAGATGAGTAACACAATGTGATAATGTTTCAACTGTTTCAATGAAATGAAAGGATACGAAGTAACATAGGTGGGAGACAAAGGGATGTTAAAGATTACAGGCTCAGTCTTTCAGATGTTATGTGATAGGAGGGTGTATAGTGTTCCTTAGGAGTAAAGGTTAATAAACCAGAGAGCTGTGGGAGCTGGAAGATAGGACTGTAAAATTCAGAAGATGGAGGTTAAGTGGATTCTGGTCTTGAGGGCAAACCTGATGTCCCTGCCCCACTGCCCGTTTCCATTTTCAACTGGAGCTGATAAACCATGCCACACTGTGCAGCTGCTCGGGGGGAAGGTCTTGTTTCCCTTCCCTCACTTGCTGTCTGTGGTTTTTCCTACTTGACAAGCTAGATTGTCAGGAGTTAGTTTAACATGCTAACCTATCAGAAAAGAAAAATTAAAAACAGACAATGTCTGTGTGTGGTGTTTTGGTTTTACTTTTGCTAGGTTAGTTTTCTGCCAAGTTGGAGAATTAAATCAGCTTCCAGAGGCAGCAGAAGATAAACTGTAGGAGAAGAGGGTGCTGCAGGCAGACTGGGGGCTTCTAGAATGGCCATTGTGTCTTGTGGAACTGGACCCTTGCTTTTGTCATTGCAGCTGCTTGTGGCACCATGTGTTGCACAGCATCAATAAATTAATCCAAGTTAGGAGTGTTGCCCATCTGTTATGTATTGTAGCAGGTAGAAGTGATCCCCTTTTTTCTGCCTTGTGCCAGGCATAGTGGTGGTAGGCAAACTTTTAAAACAATGTATAAGGCAGTACAAGAGAGAGGCATGCAGCTGCTGAAGACTAATAAAGAGGCAACTACTTTTTGACTTCTACAAATATGATTGAAAATTGTATTAAGGTTCATAGAAGTGGAAAATTACCTATGCATCATAAATTTAATTTCCAGTCCACCTACCCATTCTAAGCAGAGTGAGCTAGCATAAATTTTTTACCATTGAGATTCTTGTCATTGGTGAATGTTCAGTTTTTGTGGTGGCATTTCATGTGTGTCTGTGTGCATTTTGTTGTGTTTTTTTCCCTCCCTGGAAACTATGAATCTCAATCTTTTTTGTATCTTTTATGTTCTTTTATGTTTTATATGTTATTTTTATGTTCTTTTCAGAATATGATAGCACATTCAATTAAAAAAAAAAATCATAGTTAGCCCCAGGCACACAGGTGTACTCAATATTTTTTTAAACTGAAATTTTAATTTGTAATTGGATATCACCTACCTTTTTTCTTGCACTTTGGAAATTTGTAACTTTGTATTTCTTAGAATTTTTCTTTATAGTTTTGAGATAGAAGAGATTGTTCTTTTGATAGAAATTTTACTTCTTTCTTACATTACTTTACTTGGGAACACACTTATTTCAGGGGCATGTTCATCAGATTATTCCATAACTTTTCAGGAAGAGGCATACCCTAAAACCAGAATTAATCCGTAACAATCATCATCAGTGTGATGCTGCTGCTCTGTTCTCGGAACCAAGTCTGGGCATTCTTTGAAAGAAGAGGAAGATCCATAAGATCTGTGTGCATTGAGGAATTTAAACACAAATACTCTTGTAGGAGCAAATAATCATCTTCAGCGGTCCCATATAGAAAGGCCTGGATTAAAATTTTTGCACTTGAGAGAGAGTAGTTGTGTCCTGTTTGTTTACTCTTTGTTACATCCAACAAGATTAAATAAGCCTAAAGCAGCTCCAGTGATTCCTGCAAGGCTCTGTAGGATTTTGTGGAGCCCAGGAACCATTTGGTTGATGCTGGGTTATTAACCTTGGTAGTTGTGACTCAGAAGGTTATAAGAGATTTGCGTATTGTTCCAGGAGGGAGTAACTTCAGGGCTTTTTCTCCTTTCTAGTTTTTATACTTGAGTTTTTAATTTCAAAAAATGTTTAGCCTCAGGGAGCCCTCTAAATGTAAGCCTTGTACTGCCTCCTGAATTTGGCAGTTGCTTCTCTTGGTTTAAGTCTCTAGGCATGTGTGATGTGAAGCTTTGAAGTAGCTGTTGCCTGGCTGAAGCCTCTCTGGAGACAAGGAGAAGGATAATAAAGTTTTGACATTTTCTTTCTTTCCATCATGCAGATATTTTAACAGAAGTGAAACAGCTGATTTTTAGTAAAGACCCTAAAATTACAGAATTGCTTAGACTGTCTCTTTTGTGGTTTGGTTTTAATTTAGAACAATTGCTGAAATCGGTGGTGTGGAAAGCCACATTCATTTTGTCAGTGTTTTAATATCTGGCATTAGGAGCTGGTTAATCCATTTACGAAGTGGAACAAGAGATTCAAGAGGGAGATGTTGCAGCCCAGTTCTTAGATGTTGCCCAATGAACCACTGACAAATACCAGAAAAGGCAAAGAAAGCTATTTGGGTGGAGGCAAAAACCCCAGCAGAAGCTTTTCGTTCTTTGTAATTCTGGTTCTGCATAGTGTCTACCAGTCCCATGCTCAGTGAGCAAACAATGGCCAAGTCCATGGCAGTCTGTACCCCAAACAGCAAGCACCTTACCTTCACCTTTCCGAGCAAGACTCTGTCTCAGCACTGTCTTGTTGTATGGAATCAGAAGTAGGATAATACATCAGGAAGAAAAAAAGCGATTTCAAATATCTTGATTATGATATGGTGAAAGTCTTTCTGTTTGGGTGTTTCCAGCTGTTTCTGGCATAGAGCACTTCTGACACTACACTGGTTTGTATTAACTAGGTTTACTAGATTTAGTAGAGGCTAAAATACATAACGTGAGTTTAAAACAATGGTGCCATGCAGCCATTGCTCAGTTTACCAAGTTGTCTGTGTTCTCCTGTGGACTGTGGGACCTTTATCTTTACTGTAAATGTAGTAGTAAGATTTTTTTGTAGAAACGTAGCAGTTTATTGGAGTACCTTTTGTTCTGCTGCATATATAGGTAGACCTATATAAAAATTTAAAGTCACTTTGTGCTGCAAACAGCAATTCTGTTACTCTGCTGACAAGTCAGCAACTTGCATGGTTGTGAAATCTTTCCTCTTTTTTTCCAGTCATGACTGGGAAAAATTGACATGTTGTTGCTCTTAGGAGTCCCTGTTACCTGTCCTTTAGCAAGCTGTGGTTGAGCACTGCATACTAAATGTCAGATATCATATTGTGCAATCTGTATGAGCAGAATTCCCACTTCCACAGCTGTGGGAGTAGAAATGGGAAGCAGTCAAAAAGCTCAGTCCCTCAAGGCTCCTCTCAAGGTGACTGGTGCAAAGTGCATTGAGGTCCAGGGAATTCTTCTGACCTTTTTGAGGCACAAACCTTGGGAAACAAATGAGTGTTGTTAAAGCGATGACATCTTTCAGATAATAAAAGTAGCAGCTTAAAAAAAAAAGCTTTTGACATTTTTAACAGGCTTGCACATGATAATTAGATAGTAAAAAGAAGGTGTGGGCCAGGCATTAGGTATGAATGATATGCAGGTTTGTATCCATTTTTCTTTAAGCAATGTTGCACTGAAGATGAAGCCCTCTGAACAGATGCGTAAAGCAGAAGTTTTAAAGAGAAAATGGATTGTGTTTGCTTGAAATAATTCAAGGGAAGTTGGGGAAAGCTACTGGCATTCTCATTTCTTTTTCTGAATAACTCCTTTGCCTCGTTAAGAAGTTCTTAATAGAGCATGTTATGGGTATAATCTTAGAACTGTGTTCATTGGCTTACCCAATGTCTTATTTATTCACTTTCAAATTAACTTTAAGGAATAAGAGGCTTTTTCTTGCACTGTATGTTCTGAACATTACCCTTACTGCCTTTACAACCTGTCAAGGATGCAGGAATACAGCTAAAGGAGAGGGTGATTTTTGTAATTTGCATTGAGAAGGAGAATGAAAAATAGGAAGAGGGAGCGAAGATGAAGCAGACCTACCTACAGTGTATGAATTTTATGATTAGTCCACAGAAAAATGAATTATGGAGAGATACACATAAGGCAGAAGACAATACATGGTATTTAGTATTCCTGTGGGATTTGGGGATCTTCAGCTTAATTTGGCAGGGTATCATAAGCAGGCCAAATGTAGTGGTGGCAGCAGAATTGGGTTCAGATAGTAGCAACTGCCCCTCTCCTATTGCCATGTTTCTGGCTGCTTGCATTGGATTTTGTCCATGTTCTGTGTGCTGTGCCATCTGGGAGCCTGATTCCATACTTTCCACCTGTACACTGGATCCCAGCTCTTTCCCACAAGAAATAAGAGACCCACTCCTACCTGCTGAAGCCCCCTGAGCTTCCAGCTTGGCAGTGCTGCCAGCTCTCTCTAGTACCTGCTGGTGGTAGTCACTCTCCCTGTGCCCTGGGACCACGATTCCTGAGTGCAGCTCAGGTGTGAAGGTATCCCTGCATGTACTGGCTTGAGATGTGGGGCAATCTCTTCCATGAAGGTGGGAGCAGCAACAGCTGCCTGTATTGCAGGGACTTGTCTGTGGGCAGTCAAAGAGGCAGTTGTGAGGGCCTGGTCTGTGCTGGCAGTTTTTAGACATTATTTTCTTTGTAAATTTTTAGTGCCATTTTGATTTCCTCAGAGAAGGTCAGCCTGAGTTCTGGAGGACCTGTTGGGGGGACCCCTTTCTCACCCCACCACTGCCCTGTCCTGTTTTCCAGGCTCCAAGTCCTTCAGAAATCAGATGGGAGCTGCCAAAATAGCAGATGTTTCTGCTGAGTGGACTGTAATCTCTCACAGCACTGATGCTGATCAGGCTTTGTGTACAGTCTCAGCAGCACAACTGAATGTCCTCCAGCCTTTGCCATGCCTGACTGGGCAGTCTTTAGCCTCACAGAATAGCCCTGACTGAGGGCTGCAGGGGTAGGGCTGGGTACATTTTACTGATGATGGAGGTAGGGGACACCTTCCATTAGATCAGGTTTCTCAAAGTCCCATCTAACTTGACCTTGAACATTTCTAAAAATGGGGCATCTGGAGCTTCTCTGGGCACTCTGTTGTGGTACCTCAGCAGCCACTGAGCAGGTTGAAGAGAAGAAGACTCCAGAATCTGCTCCTTGAGAGGGTAGTCTCTTGCAGAGTTTGTGAGGAAATGCTTTGAAAATTCTTGGGACTTGCCTTTTATCTGTAAGCAGTTGTCCATGAAACAAAATGGTTTTTTTTAATCATCTGGTACAGATCCATGGATGCTAATGCACTCTCCTTGCTATTGGTTGTTTTGTGGATGAAGCGTCAAATAGAAAGCTCTAGCACCTCTGGAAAAATTAGAAAAATTATTAAGCTTTCCTTTCTAAGCTCTGGGAAGTAAGAAAACGTATGAACTAAGGCTGAATAATGAAACTTAAAGCAAAACTGTTTAATTAATCTAAGATTTTTTAAATTACTTAATCATTCCCTATAATTTTTGTATTTTTGAATTAGGCCTCATTCATTTCAGAAGACAGACTTCCCTGGAGTCAGATAAATCCAATAAACATATTTAATGTAATTTTAAAATGTGATAAATATGAAACCAGTAAATTTTATGTCCAGTTCAAAAGCTTATTTTTCATGCAAGGGGAGCTACTAGGGTATTGAACTACTTTGCAATACAGTAGCAAAAATATTTTTCTTTTTTAATGATTAGGGAAGCAGGAACTATCGCACTCTGTGAATGACTTCTCAAAATGTAGTTTTCAGTTAACTTTTTGGTTTGAGTTTATTCTTGTGTGGATTTTTTTGAGGGGCAAGTTGTTTGTTTCTTTTCTTTGGGTTTGGTTTTGTTGGTTTGTTTTTTTTACTTGATAGTGGGCCTACAAAGCTGTCTTGTTTCCATCTAAAAGGAAGAAAAGAAGAGGTGTGGATAGATTTGCTTGAGTGTGTCACCCCTTTGTCTTAGTGGCACTCACCACTACAGCAGTTGCTTGTTGGCTGAAGTGTAACAGGATTTCTGATAACGGGATCATTTTTCCTTTCTTTTCAACGTTTGGCTTTGTGAATACTGAATGCTTGCTTTTGGTAAAGAATCAACATTTGGAAACTTGCAAATAAGACCGTTGAAGGTGAGGAGTTAGGTCACTGACTCGGGGAAGCTGTAGCTCTGGGAGTTGGATTCCTTTGCCATGGAAAGAGCCTGACTTCTGGGGGGTTTCATAAGTGGTCATGCTAAATATTTTAAATACGACCATCTGATCTGTGTATCCTACCATGAGCTTGTGTATTAAGTTTGTGGCTTTTATGTAACTAGGTATTTTTGTGAAGAAGCTGTATTGTACTAGGCTTTAACCTTGACTGTCTTCTGATAAAATGAAGGATTTTGAAAAAGGCATCTCCTGCTTGCCATGGTTGACTTAAAAAATGTATGTGCTGTGAGCAGATACTGTTTTCTGAGCTATTTCTTCAGTGGAATTTGGAGAAATGTTTTCCAACCGGCTTCAACTTTTCTTCTGTCTCTTGTAAATCTAATGATTTTCAAGTTTAATGTGATGCTTAATTTAGTGCCCATGGAGATCACTGCTCTGTGCTGTGTTGAGGAAGTTTACTGTACTTGAATGTTGTTTTGGGCAAATCTTATCACTGCAATAATCTTTACATACTTCTAGATGACTAATCTATGAGCAGGACTGCTTTAAAAAATGTTCCTTCTTAAATTGTAAATAAAGATTGTATTGTTAAACAGTGCCTTTAAAATACTAAATTCATTTAGTTCAAGTGGCTGTACTTGACCTAACTTGTATTGTACGCTTGCATACAGAAGTCTGACTTAAGTGAGGTCCACCCACATCCAGAGCTAAGAAAGCATAATAGAGTTCTTGCCCTAAAGCTGAATGGCTGTATTAGCCTTAAAGGTTTGTCTTTGCTGATAGGCTCTACCTTATCATGAAGGTTGAGGCTCAGATTCTCAGTAATCACAGGGCTACAAGAGCCTTATCAGCCAGGCTTTCTGCAGGGTTTGTTCACACTAGTCCTTCAGCACAGTGCTAGTAGGAGATGGCTTTTGGAAAAGGATTTGCTCTGCACAGCCTTCACCCATCTAATCTCTCAAGTGAAAACTCATACGGGAGAAGTACTGACTGCCGCCAGAAGGAAATCAGTCCCACAAAGTCCTTGAAGGAGAGGAATGGTCATGAGCCAGGCTCTGCTTGGACCTTGGCCTGGGGCCTGTTCCCAGCCAAGGGCGGACCAGACATCTGCTGACTCTGTCGCTTTTACTGAGGGCTCTCCGTAGCCCTGGGGAGAGACAATATTGCATTCGTTGATCAAAGCATATTTGTAAACTTTTTAAACCCAACATGAACGATATAAAATAGCTTATCTCTGTCTCCTCCTCCATGAAAGCCTGAGTTTCTTTTAAAAATAGGCAATGTGCATTCTGTAGCATTTCCAAGTACTGCAGAGGATGGGACGAGTCTTGGAATACGACTCGCTTGTTCTCACAGGGCGGCAGGACCACACTTGCACAGTGTGCTGGGAATGGCATCGCAGCTGGGTGAAATTCGTGACAATGCTGTGCACCCTATTGTGGTGAAATAAGAATATGATCTCATTGGAAGCCAATTAAAAATAAAAAGAATGCAAATTGTCTTCGATTAGAGGAGTTAGGTTTTTGGCCAAATAATTTTTCAGATTGTGTGTTTCTCTGTTTCCTGAAATAAACCTGGATTCATCTTTTATTTAAGAATAGCAAATGAAGGGATTTTTTTTCTTCCTTCTCTTAAACAGCCTTGAAGCTGTCATCTTCCTGGTTAATACCAGGACATCAAATACTATATCAAATGTGGTATCTCTGGCTGTGTTTGAGTCCTTGGCAAGGGCAGTTTGTTCTTTCTGCATTTATGTCAGCAAAGATTTTTTTTGCTGGAGAGTGGGAATATGTAATGGAAGAGTTTACAGTAAGAAAGTATATTACTAATAATTATAATATTGTATTGTATTCTGTTTGTCAGAATTAAAGGAAGGGAAGACTTAACCCTAACTGAAGATGAACAGTGGGGGTAAAATTCCAGTCTGTTGTGGGCATCTTGGATACTTCTTTACCTCTGCCATCCAAACAAGGCTATCACTAGTTAATTCAAGTACTTCTCATGTGCACTAGATTAACTACCCATTCGAGAAAAAAAATTCTATATTTCTGTGAGAGGCAGTACCGAATATGACAAGTTTTAAAAGAAGACTTATACTAGTTTTCTAAATTTGAAATAATTTTTCCTTTAAATATTTAGATTGTGATTTGTCTTTGTGACAGCCTGTAATGAAGGCTAATACTGCATTAATTTCAGAAACTAAAATATTCACGAGGTACAGAGTTCTAAAGAAAAGTCAGACCACTGGTGAAAGTAAAGCCATTAGCTGAGGCCAAGTACCCAGAGTTTGCAGAAGTGATAAATCTGCTTTGGACATCAATGGCCCCTTCTGCAGGTGCAGGAGGAATGTTTTATTCTCTTTGTATTGTGTCCCTTAGTTTGAGTCTACAGAAAACAATAAAGCTGATTAGCCTTTAAAGAAATGTAAATGTAGAATGTAGAATTTATTTTACAATTAAATGCTATTGATTAGAGGCTGAGATGTTCCAATTCTTATTTCTCAGAGGATACACTTATGAAATAAGACAAAACATAAACAATTTCAAATTGATAACTATGGATTACTTATGGATGCAGTCTCAGTTTAATAAATTTGTAATTAAATGGAAAAGTGTTTAATTGCTTATGTATTTCTGAAGTTCAATAGTGTTTTCAATTTGTT
The DNA here is from genome assembly GCF_052056855.1 of Sturnus vulgaris. NCBI lineage: Eukaryota > Metazoa > Chordata > Aves > Passeriformes > Sturnidae > Sturnus > Sturnus vulgaris. Next base: position 36,557,528 of record NC_142248.1, read on the forward strand.
TTTAAAAAGCCATATATATAAGATTGGAATTTTAATTAATCTGTAGATTATAAAAAAATATAGGTAAAAAGCTAGTGGTCCAAGTAAATTTGAGGATCAGTTGCCATTTTAATATTGAATATGAAAATTAGGAAAATGACAAAATGCATGCTGACCTAGTAGTTTCTTAAGTGTTTAAATGGTCCTGTCTCTAATGTAACATAAAGGCTGCATTTAACTGCAGATCAGCTACTGGCTGATATATCTTAGGGTTTCTTGACAGTGTGAATCAACTTTTCTTTTGTAAAATAACTTCAATACACAACAAACAAGAAAAAGAAATTGGTTTGTAATGCATTATCATGGGCTAACATCGGTAACTTTTAAAAGGTGTTTTAAATCAGTTTTCTTGCCTTTTGAATCTCTCGTGATTGCAAGTAAAAGTAAATCTTTCTGTTTTTATGCATATGGCGTAGTTGAAAAATCAAATTGAGCCATTCAGTTTTTTATGGAAGTGAAAAGATGTTGAACTGAACACTATAAAATTTCTAGAAGAATGTTTTTTGTGAACTGATGTGTTTGTGTTTATTTGCATGTGTTTTAAAGTATATTTAGGAGTAGAAAATCTCATCTGAATTGATTATTTTTGTCTAGTAGTGCTAAACAGAAACTGAAGGTTTTTTACCTTACATCATGTGATGAATTTGTATTCATTCCTTCCTAGTTCTTGTTGGATGACTTGGACATTGAGTCATAGCTGTAACATGGAGAGTCATTGGAGATGTTCTCCCATGTTCCACACTCTATTTTTCTTCTCTTGTTTTAAGGGTGTGATACAGGTACACTCTCAGCACATCGTTGAGAATATGGGATGGTAAAAGACAGCGCAGCTATTCTGCCCTGATACCTTAATTACCCTGCTGGTTCCTTTATTAGTAAGTTCTTGTTAGGCTGCATCTTCAGCTTCTTAACTCCAGGCAGGTGCTATGGAGTCACTTCTTTTTCAAACAACTCTCCTTGCATTAATATTATGCTATGGAATATTATCTTTACTCTCCTGGTTTCTGTTTGCAATGCTGGGGTTTGGATTTTTTTTCCAATAGTATGGGCTGATCCCAGCATAATGTGGAGGAATCATAACTGACTAAAACATTTTGTATTGACTTCTGTGTTCAACAGAGCCAGCCTAGTAGCTCTGAACTGTTAAAGCATTTATGTTGATAGGCCTCTTCTGGGTAAAATTCCTCTAATTTATTGATGTGTCAAAATTTCTTCCATCTTCTTAAGCACTATTGGGGAAGATAATTTTTAACTGGTTGATTTCCAAGTAGAAGCTCATTTACCATCTGTTTGGGAAAAAATAGTAAGCTGCTGGCTACAGCTTGACAGCTACAGGCAGGTCAAGGGCACATGCTTATAATTTTGCTGCAGTGATTCCTGACTAATTAGCCACGAGGAACTTTCCGAGAATGTTCTGTTAAGATCATTTTCTTCTCTCCCATTTTGTTAATGAATGCAGTGCTCCCAGCTGTGAGGCTCTGAGTGATGATTGCTATTATGGATTTATCCTTTCAAATTCTGCCTCTAATTTTAGGAAATTATATTTGCTGTCTTTAAGTTTCTAGTGGTAAAACTGTAAAAGGACAAGTTATTCCTCAGTGAGTGTTGGGAAATACAGTAATAAGATTTTATAAATACTGGATGGCAATAGCTAGCTGTGTTAGAGGAGGGAAAATACTGTTCAGAAAAGTATCCATCTGTAGTCCATATTAGCTGACAAAAAATACTTGTATTATTATTTTTTTATTAGAATGGTTTAGAAGTGATCTGTTCTCACAAGATGATGCTTTACTTTACTGCTACTGTGGTTCCCAGTACAGCCAGAGTAGGGCATTAGGCAGATGTGTGGGATAGAGTTTTCTTCCCATTTCCTCCTACACATAAATACCTTGTGAGGACATGGAAAAACTAATCTGAGCTGTTCAGATTACTTAATGTGAGATGTACCTGATTGTACCCAACTCAAACTAGGGCATCTCCTTGCATTGCTAATCACTCTTATCTTAAGAACATGCATGAGAATACAGAATGAACTGAAAAGTTGTCCTACCTGTTCAAAAATGGTATGTGTGTATACATATATAAGCTTATAGATAGGCAAGGCATTGTTCCTGTAGGTATTGGGTTTAAAAATTAGACATGAGTTCTTGTTCCTCATAATTAAAATTTTCCATCCAAAAAATTATATATGATGCTTGCACTTTTATCCTATTATACATACGTTTATAGCAAAATACAGTTAGAGGATTAAACATTCATCTGGCAACCAATTTTGATTTCCAAAACTTTACGTAAAGCAACAATGCTTACAGTTTTACCTGTAGTTAAAATATTCTGCCTGTTTTTTCCCCCTAACCATACAAAGTAACAAGATTAAATAGGATAACATTATTTTGGGCTTTAAATCCACTTGCTTCTCACAGTGGAAAGCTCTAATCTGGCAGACCAGTCCAGTATGTACCAGACTTTATGATAAGCTGTTGCCCATATGTGTTGTCATTGTCCCCAGGGGACAAGCCTGGAGGGCTGCTGCTGTGTTTCAGGTATGGTACAGTGTTTTGCATTAGAAAAGTGAGCAGAGGAAAGATACTTAGTCTGTGAAATACTGTCGACACTAATCTTTTAAACAAAGGAGCTTGTCGTGGTGTTGTCAAAGGAAACTAAACCTGCTGATTTATTTACCCATTGTTCCCTTGCACAGAGACTCTGGTCTGCGAATGGCCACTGACATTATGCCACAGAAAGTGGTACAAGGAGAATACTTGGTACTCTCCAATCTTACTTCGAAGTCTGGAAACAGTGTGGGGGCTGCATTCCCCTGTTTCTGTGCAACAATGAATTGCTTGTGTTCATTCTGAGAGAAGTTGGATGATTGTCTCTTTTCCCAAGTTTTTTTTCTCTGTTGCTGTCAATTCAGAAAAAGTGTATTTATCAAATAGCTTGTCTGCCTGACTTCTGTGGCCCAGACTCAAAGATGCATGAAATGAACCAAAAAGGGAGGGCAGGATTTGGAAGGTGTAGGAGACGCCTGCCACAGAGGGATGTTTTCCTGGTCTCTTAGAGTTTCAAGCTAAACATATGATATCAAGAGAGGTGAAGCAGAGAGGTCATTTGAAAGTTAGTGGTACTGTTACTCCCAGGATGCTTGAAGGAAGTAGTTACGTATCTCAGTTACTTGCATGAGATCTCAGTGATGATGTGGGCAGGAGAAGGAGAACTTGCCAAAAGTGTGCCGAGTGACTTGTGCCACATCTGACAGCTTTGCAGTTACTGGAGTGCAAAAACCATGGGCCTTTATGGGTGGAAAGATGTTTTTGGAAGTGTAGGATCTTCAGTGTTCTTAATTGCTTGCTAGTATACTGAGTCAAATTCAGGCTATGGATCTCCTAATCTACAGGATTGTGCTTTTTTGTTTGCTTATTTTTTCATAAATGCTGTTTTTTAACTTTCTCTCATTTGATGGCGTGGCTTCCTCAGCATCTGCTGTGTTCTGCCATAGAGTTAGATGCATGTTGAGAGTGGAGAATTCCTTTCTGTCCATGTGCAGTTTCATAAAGCTGTAGTAGTGGCCCTGAAGTTCATAGCTATTTCCAAGGAATGTAAATACTTGTACCAACTGATTTCAGGAGAAGTGCAGAACGTGATGCACTTAATGAAATCACTCAGAGATGGAAAATATTCCTACCAGCTGAGCTCAATTCAGGCTTGCCGGCACAGTCTATGTCTTTGTGCTAGAAGAAGAGATGCTCTGTGTGCGGGTGATGCTGCCTTTCCACTACCATCCCTTGCCATATTTTCCATCATGTGGGCTGTCTTTAGTTTTTGCCAAAGACCACTGCTGGAATTTGCTGTCCTCAGAAGGCTTGCATTTTCTTTCCTGATAGCCTGCAGAGTGTCTAAACACAAGAGCATCTCTGCAAAGACTTTGAGATGATGCTTTTAAAATCTATTATAAGAAAAGTATCTAACAACCGCAGTTGCAATCAATTTTGGAAGTACTTAATGTGCAATTTTGTCCTGTTAATTGGTGCTCCAAAGAAGCTATGTAGATTGAATAAACTCGAATTTGTTTGCCGCTCTTTTGACAATCAGTACCTAATATTTCCACGGCATGGTCAACTGCTGTGGTCTGAGCTGGACAAGATAGCCTCAAAATTAATGTCTACAAAGGTGGAATATGTTTAATAAAGTAGTTCTTCTGGGGGGAAGAATGCCAAGTCTTATTTTAATTATTTCATGCGTGTTAACATACAGTTAAGATTTAGGTTTTTCAGAAGGCAGGAATCTATAGAAAATAGCATGCATCTAATATAGGCTTCCTTCTAACTAATGGTGTCAGAATGTAATGTAGCTTTAGCCTACATACAATGAAATAGTATTGAAATCACTCTTGTAAACAGCATACACGTCCTGTTGTTGGCTTTGCTTCAGCTGTTTCTTCACATTTGGCTAAGCTCAAGTAATAAATTGCTGTAAAACTGGAATACACTCTGGAAGCAGATTAATCATCTGACTCAGTATTGTCTTTTAGTTTGCCACGAGAAATCTGTCCAATCTATGAGATCATGGATTAGCTGGTTGGACAATTTAGAGAGGCATGTACTACGTTCCTCTTTTTTGCTGTCTTTCCTTTGAAACTTGTAGAATCTCAGCAAGGCAAAAATGATAAATGATTCTTTTTTCCAAGTTTTACCACAAATATGTATTGCAATGAAAAATCAGGCATCTGAATTGATACCTCCTTGTTTTATCTAATTTTGGACATTGTAGGTGGCATTTATCTCATGAGATGTAGATTAACTCCCTGCCCATTGCAGGTGGGCAGGAATCTTTAAGGGTCCTTCAACCAAAACCATTCTATGATTACATGTTTGAGAAAATGATTTAGACTTGCCTTAAAATCGGTGAAAAGAAGTGAACATTGTAGAAAGTGACTCATTTCAAGGTTCTAAAAACATGTTGCATAAATTTCACTGTAAAGTCCTTTTCCTTCCCATTGATGAAAAAGGTAATGGTTAATTCTGTTGTGCTATTGATGCTACCTGTGTAGGTGGTGTGATATCTGTTCTGTCCTTCCATGGGCAAGGGGTGGTAGTGACTGATAGGGAGATCTAACACTTGAAGGCAATTTGTCTGGATTTGCAGTCTCCTTCATATGCCTTTCCAAATTTCATTACAAATGTGTGCTAAAATATTCCTTGCAAATGTCCTTTGCTGTGAGGATGACTGGTACACTGCAGAGGCAGGTCACAAATTAGGCTAACAATACCTCTCTTGCTTGTGTGGGCAGAGTAGGTGATATCTGCAGTGACATTTTTTATGTTGTATTGTTGGTTTATAGTGTTAATTGTTTTTTCTCTTCCGATACTGAACCATTTCGCTTGACTGGGTTGAAGGTGCAACTTTTATTGCTCAACATTCTGGGATGTAATGATCTCAATGGCATGAACGTTCCTCAACTTGCATAACAAACAGGTTACACTTATTTTAAAATTGAATTTGCATTTTTTCATAAAATGTGGTTTTATTGTATTCTGTGCCTCTTTTCTAGCTTACTTGTACATGCATGCAAAGAGGAGGTAAAGTGAAGTGGTACTGGACTGTAAGCAATCTTGTGTCCAGCTGCAATCTTACTGAAAGCTGTTAAATTATTTTTTTTCTGCATCCTTGGAAGGGAACTGCACCTAGTGAGGTAACCACCATAAAACCCAAAAAAGCTGTAGGTTACAGCAAGGATGAGGGTTATATTGCCAGGACCCTACAAGAGTGATAAGAGTGGAAGGTACAGATGCTGTGTCCAAGAAAGGGTTTGCAGGGGCCTGTTGGTCAGCGAGAGTGTGAGGGGAAGAGTCACAGTGGCAGATGGGGGAAGGGGGAAGAAGGAACTGGACATCTTAGTAGTTATTAGTAGGAGTGATTTCTTACAGGACTGTAAATAAACCAGTGACACTGATTTACCACTTGGAAGATTAATGTCTAGGCAAAATCACTGTTCCTACACACTTAAAATTAGTGAAATGGATACTTCAATGAGGATGTTTTCTTTTGTAGCAAGAGTAGATCATTTCAACACCAACTGATTTTCCACTGGGTTTCCTTTACTGCCCTGGTTTTGGGATTTGGCTATTTCTTGTTGACTGAATTCAGAGGAAAACTGTTCCTGATGATATTGAATTTGGCAGAATGGCTGAAGTTTGAATTTGGCTTGTATTGGTTAAATCAGGCTTTTGATTTGGTTGCCTATTGTCCAGTATGCTAATCCACGTTATTTCCAGCTGAGTTAAAGTGTAAAGTCATTAGAGCAGTGTGGGGCTTTTGTTTGTAGAGGAAAGGTTAAGTTCTGCAGGCAGCTCTTACTGCTGCCAGCATAGCTGCTATTCTGAGTTTGGGGACTAATTACCTGTAACAGCTACAGGACAGAGTTCTGTGTTGAGCAGAAGTCTGATTAGGCCAAAGTTTGTAAAGCTTTGTCATGGGAAAAGTTTTTTTAACATTTTTCAGGAAATTGAGTTCTGGTTTAGCTCATTCAGAACTAGATACTTACCTTACTACTATATTCAGCCTAATAATATCCTAATGCTGATATTTTAAATAAAGTCTGAAAATCCTATAACAGAAGTAACAAGCACTTTAGGCTATAATGGCCTGTATTTATGGACCATAATGTAACAATGCAATATTATTACATTGTTTTTGAGTTGTTTCTAATTCAGCTTTGATAACCACAGATAGCTATTGAGGGTGTGAGGGATGAGGAAGCCAAAACTGATCTGATAAACAGATTTCAAAACCAATCTGTATTGGAGTGGTTTGGAGATGAATAGATTAAAATTAAAAAAAAAAAAAAAGCCATTTTTTCCTAGACCCTTATGATTAAAAGTTTGTATGCATTTACATTTTCGGACATGCTTTTAGATGTACTCAGCAACAGTTGTTTTCTTTTATTAAACACTTAATTTTGTTTTAAAATTAAACAAGAGTTATTATTATAAACAAACCATTTAAGTTTTGTGCCCTTTACGAAAGTGGAAAATTCTGGTTTGGAATGGAGGAGAATTAAGAACACAAGAAATGAAAACAAATACACCTTCTTCGCAAAGAGAGCTCAGCTTTAACAGAAGAAACACGGGCTGCAGACTTGCATTGGGAATGAAGGAGAAGTAAATTATGCTTGCAGATAGAAGCATATATATCCATTTTGCTACAGAATGACTTACTAAGTCATGAGTTGAAAGCTATGATCCTTGACTAATGTTGCTTCAGCTCATCCAGTAAGTTAGTACTTAACTTTTTTTTTTAGGTTTCAAAGCCTAATTAAATAAAACTTTGCAATTCTCTTTAAAAACTGCACATTATTTCCCTATTTGATACTTTGATGTCTTTGGCGTTGTTTTCTTCTTATTTCTCATAACTTAATATTGTAATAAGAGACAGTGTTTCTATGTGATAGAAACAAAAGTGCTCATTTAGGAAAAATATTCTTATTACTGGTTTTGAGTGGAAAGAGCATGTAGTCCTCATCATGGATTTGCAGTCTTGAGGCTTCTATGGGTTACTTCCAAATAATGGGTGAATTGTATGCAAAGTAATGACCATTTTAATAACTTGCAGGCTTAGAGTATAGTTACTGAGTAATTCCGAATTTATTTAGGGTTTTATTTCAGTCAGAGGGAATGCTCTCAAAGCTGCTGGTATAAACTAGGGGTTAGCAGATTGGGTCAATATCTGTTCTTCAGTCTGTGTATGGTAGCTTGAAAATGTGTAAGCCTATCTGTTACTTATGTATTTATAATGTATTTCTATTACCTACATGAGACAGAAAAATCTGGAAGGTTGTGTAGCATATCAGAAAATGTAGCTCTTTACCTGAATGCCCAGCAGTGGCAGAATGTTGTGTTGAGCAGAACAGTGAAGGGTGATGATTGATCACTGCAGTTTTGACATGTAGATAATTGGTAGTGGAACCCAATTAACAACTGGTTAACTGAAGCCAACCTCATCATCACATCTTACTTAAGTATATATCTTTTATTTATTTATTTTTATTTCCATCTCTTCCTTTTGGTCACTTAAAAACCTTCTTCCCCAAGGAGTCATCAGGTCTGAGAAAAGCCTTGTTTTTACCTGTAGCCAATTGCCTAAGTTACTTCTGGATGGCAATCCATTACTGATAATGCATTTTTTTTTCTGCTGTTTTGTTTAGATGACAGTGCCTCTGCTGCAAGCAGTATGGAGGTTACAGATCGCATTGCCTCTCTGGAGCAGCGTGTCCAGATGCAGGAAGATGACATCCAGCTGCTCAAATCTGCCCTTGCTGATGTGGTCCGACGCTTGAATATTACAGAGGAGCAGCAGGCCATGCAGAACAAGAAAGGACCTACCAAAGGTTTGCATTTCAGATCAATGTAAAATAGATAGTGCAGTCCAATGAGTGTTTCATATGTATTAAATATGTATTAAAATACGTTATTCATTAGATCTTAAAATATTCAAAATCAACAAATCAAACTCTAAATAAATATATTTGAAATTCAACCTATTATAAAGAACACATAAAATTCTAGATGGTTAAGTCTGTGAGCCTTCTACAGTTTACATGAACCAGCAAAGCATTTGCATTTTCCTAATGCTTAATCCACAATCTACATTTAACCATTGCTACCACTTCCTTACTTCTGATCAAAGTATTTTATAAACTGCTTAGGGAAGGCATTGTCTTCTGTGGATGAAACTCCTAATAGGTTGGGGTGTTTTTTATCCTAAAAAATGAATTAAACTTAAGAAAAAATGTAATTAAAATTTAATTTAAAGTGTCTGAAGTGTGTATGCATCATACAGACATAAGACAGAACTCTAAGCTAGCACAGAGCTGACATGACTAAGGAGATGGTACAACACCAGCTGCTGAGCTATGAAGGAAAGGTAGAGCTGTGGCTGTTGCCTGACCATGTTCCAGAGCAGCAGAGCCAGAGCCAGCAAGGTGTGACAGATGTCACAGCTTGGCAGAATTCTGTGCTGCACCCACATGCCACAGTGTGCTCTCTCATGGCTCCTGCTCTGCAGGAATGGGTTTTTCTGTGCACAGTTCAGAAAATCTAGACCTGAACATCCAGCACTTCACAGGAGTGAAGGTTTATTAGAACACAGCCAATGTGATTTACTGTAGTGTGTAGGCTACAAAGGCCTGGGAGACTGCCTGAGTGCAGCTTAGAGAAACACAAAAGGTGGTCTTAGGAGTAAGAGTGGTGGCAACCTAGATATGGAAAAAAAGTACTGACTTCGCAGGCTCTCTGTTGTCTAACTTAAAAAGTTGCTTCTTTTGGGGTCCTGGTATGTAGTAATATTAATTAAAACCTTACTTTGCATGAGAATTATGTTACATATTTAGGGATTCATAATTTTCTCAATTTGAAGTTAGGACTTCCTTTAATCTCAGTTATATATTTGCGACCCTGTAAAAAATACTTACTTCTAGTCATTGATTTAACAGACTAGGTAGGAACTGCTTAATTTGCTGAACTGAGATGTCATATTTGTTACAAAGTTTTGTGTTGGGAGATGAGGAAAGCTGAAAGGGACAGAATTACAGAGCCAAATAATGAGTTGGTTGTGTCTCATGCTAGCTGTCAGGTGGAACAGGCACTAAATATCTGCAATCTTGTCTTCATGTTCTCTTCCCTTTCTGTTGTAATCTCCTTATTTTGTCTTTGTTTTATTGAGAAAAAAAATTAAAATATCAGATAAGTTAAATGTTACAAAAGGTAGCCTCCACTGTGATATAATGTTCCATCAAATCTGGTTTTACAAGGGATTAAAATGCTTCGTGTTGCCTGTAAAATAGATACTATCTGATGCATGGAGGAAATAAATTCTAGTAATTATTACTGAGTTGTAACCAAATCTGTTCTTGCCTGCTGGCTTTACTTAGCAAAATACAAACCAGATTTTCATGGATTCTGTGAGCAGAGTTGAACTCTAAATCAGGAGAGGTTTTCTTGGTCATGGCAGACCATTAGAGCCATAGTTCAATGTACGTTGAAGAAAAGCTGCTGTAAGCGTATCCCCCTGTCTTCTGTGGCTGGTTTTGTTGGGGTTTGTTTGTTTGTGGGATTTTTGTGTGTGTAGTATATATGGCATGCCTGGTTCTTAATGTATGTGTGAAATTACAGTGTAAGAAGTTTTACTGTAATAGTGCAAATAGAGAAATACAAATGTCAATTGCTCTTCCATTGCAAATTACCAGAATGAGTCTTGGTATTTGCCAATGAAACCCACGTAATTTCTGGAGAAGATCAATACTGTGACTGTTCATGTAAAGAACATCCAGTTTGCTGTACATCAGCTGTATCATTTAGTGTATGGTCAACCTTATTAAACATGAATTATGAACATGAAAGAGAATCTGAAGTATTCTGATCACTTGTTTTTTTCCAGCTGTTTTGTCAAATATGATATATTTCACATGATGGCCTATTATTCTTTAGTAGGCACAACTACTTTATAACAAATTGTATGCAGTTACTTAGCATAAGACTAATTTTAGTTTGGAATAGCATTATTGAGGCTCCTGATGGTGACTCTTAGGAGAGGGGCTTTTTTAGACATAGGAGGAGCTGCAGTGGTGGCTTCTCATGCTTTATCCCTTGGACTGCATGGACTGAACCTGTTTCTTTTCCCTGTCTTGTTTTATGACTAATTCCACATTGGAAATTTTAAAAAGTGGAATTTGATCCCACAGAATGTCACAGAAATTGTGTCCAAACAAACTGGTGTTTGAAGCATACTGTATGCTGCTGTTTTCATTACATCTATATAGATGAAGTAGATCAGGATTGTGTGTGTTGGGGGAGGTCTGTGCCTTTGGAAAAACAGGATCCCTCTGGTACTTTATGAAGTCTGGAACAAAAATCTTCAGGGGGAAAACTTAATTTTTCTGAGTACTTCAGATTTAAAATTAATTTAAAGACTTCAAGTTTCAGACTTTCAAATCTATAATGGAAAAATCTTGAGCTTGTTTTTCAGTCTTTGTATTCTTGTTCTAAACTTGAGTTAAGGAGCTTAAAAGCAGCATACATCATGGAAAGGGAGCGGCTTATCTTGTCCATTTGTGGAACTCCTTCCCTAATGGTGTTTTGAGCTTTTGTTTAGTTGTTTGGGTTTTTTTTTTCCTTTCCTTATTTAATTCTAGTACTTGGTGGAGTTTCAGTATGGCTTCCTGCCTTTGTTTTACTTGTGTTTGTTGTTTTTTCCTTTTGCAATTATTGGTTTTGTTTGTAAACTTAACAGCCCTATTAATCCATAGATCAGAGTATGATTAAAAAAGCTGCTGCTGAGGCTGATAAACTTGTCAGTCCTGCTACCACAGGTAAGACCTTGAAGCACCAGAACTTCCAAAATAAACATTACTGACAAAGCAGTAATAGCAGTGTGTTACTGACTTCTAACAGCAATGACATGTTTGGGATTGTGTGACTGTGATGCCAGTTACCACTGGTGTGAACTAGTTGTTGTAAGTAAAACTAAATAGCTCCCGAGTAAACAGTGGGTTTATTGAATAATGCAGAGTTTTTCTGTGTGTTGTGGAAGAGTGTCATGCTTTCTACACTAGCTGACCGTTTAAATCTCTATTTCCAGATTGTGGGTTGGTGCTGGATCTCAACCAAAACTTCTGTTAAATGTTGCTGGGTTTATTCCTGGCTGCTGCTAGTTTCGATTTCATAAGGTTAGGAGAGTAAACAAACTCCAGCTAGTTCACTCCAGCTGCTCTTTAATAGGCATTCTTTTTTAATAACTACAAATAAGAAAAACATTTTAATAATTTTTTTTTTAAACTTCAATTGCTGTTCTAATTTGTCTTCTCAAAGCTCATTAAAGTTTTGTGAGCTACAGAAAGCTTGTCAGGAGACATGTCCACAACTTCTCAACTGTAGCTACCTGTGATTCTGTAGAATGCAACAGAATCAGATTTATACATATGGAATGCAGCAATTAAGAAACAAGCAGCAGAGCTTCCAGCACAAAACTGTAGAAAGAATATAATATACCAAAAAAATGAGTAAAGAAGAAGTAAATAGAATTAAGATATCTGAATTCATGAATAAAAAAGTAGAGGCTTGGAAAGCCAAGTAAACTTCAGATGTTTTGTATGAGCTCTAAATACAGCATTAGTCAGTTAAAACAGATCATGCAGGGCAGGGCTGGAAGGCATCCTCAGTGAGCAAGGAGAAAATTTTCTTCTTTTATCTCCTTTGTTAACTTTCTTTCCCTTATCCTTCACTCTTCTAAGCCAAATAAGCCTCACTCCTTCAGTATTTCCCTTATAGGTTGTTTTCTAAATTTCTCTCCTCTGAACAAATAAATGACAAATACATAACAAGTAAGTGTGTATTCTAACAAAGTTTCGAGACGAAGTTTGTCATGCAAGTTGCATTCTTTGGTAGACTCTATTTACTGATAATCTTCTGAAGGTACAGTTTTTCACATCTATCTTTTTGTTCAGTATATGAAAACTTAGGATGAACAAGTCAATAAATGCTTGCTGTCAGTGCTAGAATAAGATGTTCTTACAATATGACCTATAATAGCATACAATAGGTACTGTTTCCATTTAACCTTTGAGATCTTTTATCCTTCATAATCTTTTTGAAGAGCATATCATAGGTATTCTTCCTGCCATCCTCTCCAAGCTCAATGAAATTTTATGTTCCTAAAGTGATAAAGTGACTTGTGACTTCTGTGTTCTCTCAGGTGGTGTTTCTCTGAACCCAGAGGCTTTTGGCATCTCTACAATGGCTTGTAATACAGAGTCCTGTCAAATTTCAAGTGATTCAAGCTTTTTTCCCTGCTGTAGAGAGAGCACTAGTCATGTTTGTGTCTGTGTTTTGAGGCTATGATCCACAGTAGTGTTCATATTGGTACTCATTGCTTGCAGTTTTAAACACTGTTTTTGCAACTAACTTCTAACTACTTGAATGGGACCTTTCTGTTATTCTAATTTTAATTACAGCTATGACATGTATATCCTTTTTTTGAGCAAATATTTGATGAAAAGAATGTAGGTAGATAATGCCAGCTTATTACCTTCACTCTTCTGCTGATTTCAGTAGCTTTTTCTGAATAAAGGATACAAATCCTTCTGTCAAACATAAGCCCATATTCTTTGAAAAAAGACCTTTTTGGGGGAGTAGAAATTTCTTAATAGATAATTTGCTTTTGGAAAACCTCCAAGAAGATTGGAGGATGAAGAGATGGAGTTTCTGGGATGACAACTTGCCTTCATTTCTAGCACTCTGGATGTTATCCAGGTGGGCAAGAGACTGATGCTCCTTTGACAGAGCAGGATTGGTTTTGAGGACAACAACTACTTTTGTGCTTACTACTAAGCTCCTTGATCTAGGACAGAGTTTTTACTTTCATTATGAATAATAATAATAATCATAGTAATTTTTAAAAATTCCCCAATTTTAAAATCCTCATCTATGCTGAATTTGACCATAGTGACACAAAAATGACGCACTATGTGGAAAATTTAAAATATTCTAGTGTTGTTTGCTGAGAAAAAACACAGAAAAATAAATGAAGGCAATGACTTCATCTTATGCTTGTTTTACAGCAAGACCACTGGTACAAACCCTGCCTTTAAGGACTACAGTTAACAATGGAACTGTATTACCAAAGAAACCAAGTGGCTCTTTACCTTCTCCATCAGGAACCAGAAAGGAGACTGTATCACCAGCAGCAAAAAGGTAGGCATCTATGAGAAACCTTATAGCCATGGAATAGCTCCTCTTGTAACCTTCTAGGTATGCAGTTTTTCTTACTTGCAAAGCAGCAGTCTGAATATTTAGTTTGGAAAGAACAGGAGATGGATTTCATTCTAAGAGGCTTTCAATTTATTCATTCTAATTACAATTAAGGTTATTACCGTATTGAGAGAATGCACAATGCTTGATCTTACTGGTTTGTGTTCATTTCTTGCTTTTAAGAATTTAGCATAGAGAGAATAAAGCATTTCTACTGTAGTGTTACCCAACATGACGTAAAAAGTGGTGCGAGAATTCTTTGATTAGCTAACAGAAAATATACAGTCTGCAGAGAAACAGTGTTATCATTGCAAATCAGTATGTTATCCTTGGTAGTTTTCTCTCACTAACAAAATTATCATATAAACTGCATGCACAAGGTTAGCAGCATCTCAGGGAGGAGGAAAATTCTCTGCCTAGCACATATTTATGCAAATGAAAACATCCATCTTTAGATATCTTACCATTAGCATGTATTTAAGCCCTTTTAGAAATTACTGCTCTGTCCCAATTTGCTTTGTGTGTAGCTGTTTTTAAATTGACTAAATGTTTTATACATCTGGGTTATAAGGAATGGAATGGATTGGGTGAAGCAAGTTCAGGTTATACATGGCAGTTATTGTGGTGTTGATCTGCTGCCTGGTATGTGTGTAAAAGATAATAGTGTAGGGTTTGGAGTTTGGATTGGGTTTTTTTTTTACATTTCTTTTGTGTGTCTCCGTATCTTTTTGTGGTGATGATGCTGTCAGCTCTGAGGGAGGGTAAGTTGTAGAGATGAGAGCATTAACTTGCTAAGATCTGAGGTCTGTCTCATAAAGAGAATTTTTCCTCAAAAGGGAGATGGTGGCTAAGGATATGCCAGTTTTTGCTACTGTGTTGAAGGGGGCTGATTTTCAAGAAACTCTAGGTTCTGTTATTGTAGAGAGGAGTTATACTGTGCACAATTACAACTGGAAAATACCTTATTTGTTTATGTCACAAAAATTAACTCCTGTGAGCTCTTATGAGCTGGAGTTTGCTGCAGCTTAGGCTTTGGCAGGCTGGTCTGAATCAGCCATTAACGGAAGAGAAGGAAAGCAAGTACTGTCCAAACTGTTCCATTATTAGATTTGTGTTATCAGAAGTTTGAAAACCGGTGAAAACTTTCCTTTTATGAAAGGAAATGTATTCGTGTTTAAAAAAGAGTACACTCTGAATTTTAAAACAAATTTGTTCTTTATAAATTATTCTTTCTCAATAATTATCATAATTTCATTCTTCCTAATTAAGTTTCAATTAGTAGTTATAAAGCATATAAGAGCACAGGTATTGCGAGACTTCACCTGTGTACAGAGGGTGTGATTCCTGAGTCTCTGTGCTGTGTCTCTAGGGTTCAGCATAGGACTTTCTGCCCCACAGTAGTGTGGATGAAGTGCAGGTCAGGAGCATACTCATGCTTTCTCTGTTCTTGGAGGCCTTTGTGTAGTTCAGGTGTTCCATCTAATATTGCCTGCAGCCTGTGGGCATTATCCTAGCTGAGGATCCCTGCAGATGAGTGGTACCCTGTATCCCTTCCACCTGACCCATGTGCAGCCTGCATACCCAGAATGCCAGTGGGAAAGTCCTTAGAGAGCATCCTTAGGGAGTATTTTTAGACTGTCTTGATTTCTGTGGGAGAAATTCTTCCACAGGGCAACTATTTAGTGTCCTCTCATTATAATTTGTCCCTTCTCATTACTGAAGAAGCTAGGCTGAAGGTGCTTAAAATGTGCATCATGAAAATGTATATTTAGAAAAGAAAATGTATATATTAACAATTTTGATGAAATAAATGAATACTTACTAAGAGTGCTTAGGAGAGTGGGTTGGCTCCATGTCCTGAATAATGCAGTCATAAATTCAGGTGCTGTAGAATTATTGTTCCCTTCAAATGCTCTAAACTTCTGTATTGGTGTCTTTAACATGAAAATGCTTATTGTTACCTTTATTAAACTATGTTAAAGCATATTTGTATGCCTTGCCTATAAATATACTTCAAGAGTAATAAAATGGAATAGTAAGGACCTCATCAATTAATTACTGTACAAAACATTTTTTGTAAATTATACCGTAATCATTTGATAGTGAACCTTGAAACAACTGGTCATATTTCAGAGTTTTATAGTAAATGGTGTTCCATATATTCACTAATCAAAGATGATACAGTAAGTGCTCCAAATATCTTTCTTGTGTACAGTCGGGAAGAATGATTCATTATGCATCCTTAAGATTAATTCAATCACACTTTTTGTTTATACTGGACCCTTTTACCTTCAGGATCTGCATGTTTTTATGCATAAAACTGTAATGGAAATACATCAGCAAAATCAAATAGCTTCCTTTTTCAAAGGGTAGGACTTGTTTATTTGTGCTAGCAGCTTCTCTCAGCATTGCACATTTTCCAGATGGTGGGAAATTTTGAGCTATTTTTTTACTTCTGATTTCTGCTAAGCAGTGGTCTTTTCTTATGAACTGCTTCCAGAATTGTGACTAATTTGTAGTGTAGGTATTCTTTAGTCCAAAATATGGTCATGTGACACAGCAGCTCTAAATAGTATTAGGTGTTTATAGATGTTTCAAAACTAAATTTCTGCTTGAATGCTTTTAGTAGTTTTTCTATACAAGACAGGTGCACAGTTGAAAAGGTAGAATTTGAAAAGTGAAAGTAAAGTTTAAAACAACAATAGGAAATAAAAAAATATTTTTGATGAATCATCCTCTAAACTTGTAATCTGCTATTGAGACTGACAAATATCTGCTAGGATTGGAATAATAAAAATTATTGTCTTCCTTTTTTTTATTACCTGTGACCGTATATCCAAGAAAAAGTGTAGGTGAATGGAGTCTTTCCCAAATGTTTTACTGCCTTATGAAAAGAAGGCTTACAATCAAATTATTTGTGATTCCTGTCTTCTCCTATACTTAGCACTGTTTAGGTTAAGACTGTATGATGTCCAATTGAAATGACATCAATCTGTCCCTTGAAACAGTTTGTTTTGCATTATTTATGTAAATATATGCAAATAGTCTGCCTGGGACTAAGTGTGCATCCATACATTTTCCTGCTTAGAAATAAATGTATTTACTGGTATGTCTGCAGACACAATCTCATTTCATACAATAGCTGTATTAAATGTGTTGGTTAACTCGTTTGAACCCGCAGGTTGGTATATGGCTTATCTGCCTTGCTGGATTACCAAGGAGATGTGGTTCAGAGTTCTCTACATTTTCTGATTTGCCATTTAATATTTGAAATGGAAATGACTTCTTCTGGCAGGAATATAAAATTGGAGGTAAAAAAAAAAAGGCTTGAGGCTGAAAGGGTGGAACTAGCAGGCTTTTATTTGAGTTCTGCCATATATTCTCTCAGTGACCTTATGCAAATCATTTAACCTCTATGCACATTGCTTTTCCATATGTAAAACATGTATCACTGGATATCAGTAGGTTGTTATAGGGCCTAATGTGATAATTAGATCCAGATCTTGCAAAGCTTTGGGTAACCTCAACTGACTGACTTCAATTAGAATTGAGGGCACCAAACCCCACTTCAGCATTCAGATCTCATACAGTCAATACCCAATTATCCAGGTTAAGGAAGGACTGAAATAAGTTGAATAGAGTAAAAGCACAAATCCAAAACATGGATTATAAACTGCATTATAAAAGTAGATGGTGGTAATACAGTGCAAGATAGAAAGCCTGGTGATGCTGGGGTACTGGGACCAAAAATTGTGGTCAAGCACCAAGAGGAGCTGCTGGACTCAGGCTCTGGGGACCATGTGAACATAGCTGGGAGGCTCTGGGTGCTAGCCAGCTAACAGCTGGAGTGATTCTGAGATGGGCTGAGCAATCACCTGACACAGATGGATAATCAAGAATTGCCTGGCTTTGAAAAGTGTTTGCATGTCATCTTCACGAGAAACCTTTGAGCAGAGGATTTGATTTGAATTTTAATATAGTTACTAATTCCATGATTTAGAAGTTTATGACCTATTTTGAGTAACAACTTTTTGAATGTTGCCATAGTTTTATTCTAAATTTTGTGCTTAGAATAATTATCTGAAATTTTCTTTTTGGATAATATAAGTTTAGTGTATCATGAGCAGAACTTTCCCTTCCCCCTGCACTCTTTCTTTGTTGTGAAATGTGGCTTGAAGTTTGCTGCTTAACACTAAATTCGTCTTTGGAATTTGGCCAGTGCGTAGTAGTAATGTTTTGTGTTCCCTATTAAAATTGAAGGTTTTGTGACTCATCTAGGATAGCTTTGTTTCCAAGAGTTGAGGGGGAAAAAGGGAGGAAAAAAAAGTAAGGGAGGAGAATACAGACAGTACCTTTCCCAGTAGGGATGCTGGTGCAGGCTGCAGCCTTGCACATACTTTGCCTTTCAAAAGGAGACAATCAGTCATTCTTTCTCCCCCAGCAGATTGCAAAGTATTACAATGGTGCAAAACCCTGACAATGGAGATCAAAAGGAAGAAGCAGGAACAAAGAAAACATAAAGAGTTTTGTTTGCAGGGAGAATAAAATACTTTAATATGATAAATTCCTGTTCTTCTAAACTCTAAACACATGGCCCCTAGGAAATTGTTCAGTCGCCTGGAATTAATGTTGTGCGTTCTGTTTGGGGGCAGTGACGGTTTGTAACTGGCACACACACAAACTCTGAATCAAACCTTCAGTTAAATGCTCCGTGTAACACTTGTCTCTCAAAGAAAATGGTTTAAAATATTTGGAATATAAATTGAAAAAGAAATCCCTCTCCATTGAACGTCGGGTGGCAAAGCTATTACGCCACTTCACAATATCTCTAACAATTAAAGTTATTAGTGCATTTTGCTCAGAGGCGTAATGAAATTAAAGTCATATGTTATTCCTGAGTTAATTCTAATTGATTTAAATGAGGGTCAGAATGAGTGCTAGACAAAATATTAATGCCATCAGTTTCTGTCTTAAGAGCATTGTGGGCTGGTTTTTAATTTCTTTTATTAAAAAGCTTTTATATTTTCCCAAATAATTTTAGTAATAAAGTATATATCTTTTTAATTTTGGCCAGATTTGTTCACCACAATTCAGTAATGCAACTGCCTGAAACATTCATGCTATGCAGTGGTATATGTATGTATATATGAGGATTTATTTTCTTGTCTTTGTTGTTGCTTTTTTAATAGTCTTTGTCTTTTAGCTGGATCATCTGTCGTGTTCCTTCAGATATCCTCTTTGATTATTTTTTTTAATTTTATTTCTGAGTGGCTTTACAAATGGTCAGTCTATTGGGGCACTGCTGAGATTTTGTCATTCAAAGATACATTGGTGTTCTTAAATGTATGGTTTGAAATGATCAAACATCTGAGTCAATAAGCACTTTGTTGTTTACTCTTGCACGTGACTTCATATCTTGAAAGCATGCAATTTTGTCTTTTAATGTAAGTCTTGTAAATGTCTTGTTTCCACATTTTATTGTTGCATTCACTTTTTATTCTGCTTTGTTTACGCACCTCTCAATCTGGATTAAGCAGGTCTGTGAATCTTCTCAATGCATGCAAACTGAAAAAGCCTGCTCTAAGGTGAGGGATCCTTAATAGCTTTGTAGTGTTGAAGTTCAATTGTTTTTCCTTTCCATTTCAATTCAACACATAGAAAATGAGTGTTTTAGCAAAAGCATTAACATGATAGAACTGTAATTATTATTGCCATTTTTAACATTTCCAGAAGTACATGCCTAAAACTTTCTCATCATTGATAAATGCAACACAACTTAGATAATAATAATGTCAGTGATGGTATCTGCATTATTTCATACTAACATAATTTTTTATGGGGGTATTAGACTACATTTCTGTCTTAAATGTTAAAAATTGTGTAACTAAATGCTATCTTTTTAAATAATTGCAAATGCTCTCCTTTCATATCACTAATGTGGAAGTCAAATTCTGGAATCCAGTTATACTCTTGCAAACCTGTAAGTTGAATGACTGTTTTCTGTCATCTTAAATTCCTCCTCAGGTGACAGTGTATCTACTGTAGCCATGGATATAATCACTGGTGTTTAACAATCTAGCTAACAAAATGTGTATAATACCAAAACTGAGCTAATATAATGGAGTTATAATCTTTGTTTCCAACAACCAATACTTCTCACTGGGCTTTTGCTGCTGTTGTTGAAAGTTTAAAATAAAATTTGTCAGAAGATAACATTACTAATTAGTTTAAGCAGGGATGGACATAAATCATAAGAGTTTAAAAGAATTTAATGCCTGTGGTTAAAGTAGTTTTTATACTGATATGAGATTTCATTATTTAGAAAGAAGATAGAATTAAACTTTTAAATTTTAGTCCCACCCTTTCATTTTGTATCCTCTATTTCATCTTTTGAGTGTTGACAACTATAAAAATAAAACCACAAGCAACATTAAAATTAGTTTCAAACTGTTTCTGCAACTAAATTTTTTCCAAGATTGGTATACTTTGATAATGTCCTTAATATAATTTCAGTGTAGGCTGATGTTGACGTCTCTTATCCTTAATGAAGATAATATGTGTCAACATCAGCCTACACTGAAATTTTCTTAACTGGGAAAGTATGCCAAAATAAATATTTGATCCTGACAAATCACACAGGATGTTTCTGTTATTAATGTATGTAATAGTGGAAGGCAAATGCTAATAAAGCTATTTAATGTGGAATAAACATTTTCAGTATTAAGGTTTTATTTTTTTAACTGGAGTGGTATTAAATTGGATAATGTTATGAGATGCAGGGAGAATAGTTAAGTATTAACAGTATATTATTTAATTTACTAGAGAAGGTTTTTTTCATGCATCTCACATTGAGATGACTTAGATAATGTTAGTCTAGAGTAGGAAGTACACTTCTGAAATTAAGACAGAACTAAATTCTTATTGCTGCAGTTTCTCTTCCCCGATGAATGTATTTTGTTCTGTCTTTGTGTCATTTTGCATTCTGCTTGCTCTCTTATATTGCTTTCTCCACGGAAACACTATTTTTAAAATTTCAGCTTAATCATTTGAAGCTTGTTTTTATTACAAGAATGCAGCACTGAACATCTATCTGTCCTACCATCGCATGTACCAGAAGGTTTTTTGTCAAGCTGCCTGAGATGCCCCTTAACATGCATCGCCTCTGCAGATCTGCCCCTGGACGGGTGCTGCTTCTTTTCAGAAGGGCAATTGCTTTGCAGAAAGACTCTGGTTCAGGTGTTCCCATCGTTTCTGTAACTGAACCTCCGCTGAGGTGTTGAAACATTCCCCTCCTTGCTGGTAAAAAGACATGAGGGAGCAGAAATAAGTTTGGGGTGTTTTTAAAGCAGGCTTAGTAGAGTTGCTAAGCTAAGCATTTCTTGACCAGACAGAAAAATCTATCTTAGGTCCTCTAGTCATGGAGAGGTAACTCCACACATAAAGTAGGACAGAGCCAGAGAAGCTGACTGAGATGACAGAGTAGGGATAGCTATTAGGGACTGATTGGGATGTTTGGAATAGTCTTCAAGAATGCATGAGATGAATATTCTGGTAAGCAAAGCAGCTCAGGGGGTGTATGGAGGCCAAGGGGGAGGTGGCTGGGAATGATAAAAGGTGTGACTAGGACGAGACTGACCTTAAAGGAGCAAGTACGAAGTTTTCACAGTAGGATGGAACTTGTGGTTGGGATTTAGGCAGAGAGATGTGAGCTTGAAAGCAGTCATTGGTGTCCCTGGTTTCTGGGGTGAGAGAGCTGCTAAAGGTGGTTATTTAGTATGGGGATATTGTGGCTTAAAGGGGCTATTTGCATTGTGCTTTTTGCTGGGGAGAAAGCTGTACAGGACTGGAATGGGGGAAAATGAGACCCTGACACTGAGTCCTGTAGTTCAGCTGCTGCCATGGGGATGGTTCCTGCCTCAGTCTGGGCACTGCTGCCTGAGCCTCTCTGCTGCAAAGGGCCTGCAGCAACGTGTAAAGCATTACCCACTTTGTGGCCTCACCCTTAGCTGCTCCCTCTCTTGCTAGGAAGTACTGCTTTAGGGAGAAGTGTTTTCGTTAATAATTTGTCTCCTATAAAGTGTAAGTTTTGACTGAACTTCTCTTAATTTACTAAGTAACACTGCTTGTGTTTTAGCTCACATTTTTCCGTCAGAGAGAGCTGGATGTCTAAGGGGTGCCATAAAGCCACACAGGAGCTCCTTTGATAGCTATCTTGGCAGGAAGGATGGTTGAAGTGTGAGAGGGTAGGGTGAGCTTTAAGCCTTTGAGAAACCTCCTGTCAGGACATGTGGGGAATCTAATCTATTCATACATGTAACTAGGAAGCATAGGAAGCATACATTTTTGTCAGCAATAAAAACAATGCAGGTTAGCTCATCATTAATTGCAGTTTGGAGTATGTTAAAACTAGCTTTGAACCACAGAGTAATTGATATTGGATGAAGACCCAAAGTTAGCTTGCTTGTGTTCAAACTTTGACAATACTTTTGGCATTCTCTGTAGTCTGGCTGGAAATGTCAGGCAATAAATCTTTCACTTCTTTATAAGAGAATCCAAAAGTTCAGAAATATGGTGTGGTAGTCAGGGATTTGAAACGTGACCTGGAAAAATGATTCCAACTACTCTATGGAATTGGTTTAGCCCAGCTTCTATTTTATGATTAATGAAAAAGCAGTATGTTTGTCTCTGTTGCACCAGGTACTCAGCAAAACTCTTACTTAGGCCCTTTAACAAATCAAGTTAAGGTTTTTTGAAAAATCATAGTTATTGTTTTAGGGTCAGTGCTGATACATTTCTCAAAAATATTTATTGTAGAATATACCTTTACTTACAAGTGCCACTGTGAAACTTGCTCCTTGTTTTATTAGCACCATTAAGAGAACCAGTTCAGCTGAGCGTGTGTCCCCAGGAGGTCGGAGGGAAAGCTATGGAGATTCCAAAGGGAGTCGCAACCGCACTGGTTCCACCAGCAGTTCATCTAGTGGTAAAAAGAACAGTGAAAGGTAATGTTATCTAAGTATCTATCCCCTTTCTCTGCCTCCTGCTCTAATAATGAAATTATTTTTTAGTGAACTTAGTTTTGCTTGTTTAAAATATTGGAAGCTTTCTTTTTTTACAAAGCTCCAATTCTTGGACCAAAGTATATATTAAAACAATTGAAATAAAACAGGTTTTCATATTTAGATTAAATTGATTTGCCTTATTTCCAAACTATAAGCAGTGTGAGAACTTAGAGCTTCTCAGGAAAGTTCATAATTATTAAACATGCCTTTTCTAATATCTTAGTGAGTGATTTCTCTTGGTCTTCATATTCCTGACAAGTACTTCTTTAAGTTTCTGGTTGTGATGCATTGACCTCAGCTGGCATCTAAGTATCACACAGCCATTCACTTCCTGTCCTCCAGTGGGATGAGGAGAAGAAAATAGGAAGAGCAAAAGTGAGAAAACTCATAAATCAAGATAAAGGTAGTTTAAGAAGTGAAGGAAAGAGGAAGAAAAACAAAAACAGTTGTTGAGAAGCATTCAGTCATCACATCCCACATGTAGACTGATGTCCAGGCAGTCTCTGAACTGTGAATGCCTTGGTCTGAGAACCAGATTAAAGATAAATGAAGGGAGAGGTTTACATGCAAGTGCTGTTCAATGAAGCAGAATGAAGTGATGCCTATCTCTGTGTACTTATCATGCTTCTCTGTATTGCTGACAGCACAGGGGAAAGAGGATATCTTGTTCAAGGGTTTCAGACTTAGGATAGCCTTGAACAAATAGCTGTTTTGTTGAGGTTCATCAGTATTGTCAGTATAGGTCAAGCACTTCTTTCCTGTATTTCCTAGTCAGGATTTAGTTTTGGCTATTTCACTTGACCTGTTTTATTGCAGTTTCCTTTGCAAGAAATGGTGTTGATGGTACTGTTTCACTGTCTCACAGATGAGGTGACTTTAAAAACACATTGTTAATGAAGCTCAATTAATAACTTAATTTACCTGCTCTGTTTGGGCATCAATGCCGTTACATGAGTCATTGTCAATGGTGTGGCACAAAATGTTCCTTCCTTTTTGTCCCGTCAGTATATTTGCTTGAGTAAGGAGTGACTGAGCTGGTTGTGTACTATTTTACAGCCCAAATATGGATGATTACATTATTAATTGCTTGATTTCTGGCTTATGTTTTTAGCTATGAAGCAAGACAGCAAGTGTGCAAATTATGGAACTTAGAATAAGTTATGGGTTGGGATAAAAGGGCAGTCTAGTAAGGGTGGCACTTTATGGCTGTTGGCTACAAGACCCCTGAACAGGAAGAACTGCATGGGGTCTTTTACAGGTAGCTTGAAGCAGCCTCAAAGTCACAGGCTCTGGTTCTTGTGGGAAACTTTGACTACCTGGACATCTGCTGGAGAAGCAACACAGCAAAGCACAAACAGTCCAGGAGGTTTCTGGACAGCAGTGACGACAATTTCCTGTTATAGGTAGTGGAAGATCCCACAAGGAATAGTGTGCTGCTTGACCCTGTGATAACAAGCAGGGCAGGCCTTGTTGGAGATGTGGAGGTTGGAGGCAGCTTTGACTGTCATGACCATGAGGTGGAGTTCAGTACCAGGAGGGGATGAAGCAGGGCAGCAAGATTTTTACCATGGGCTTCAAAAGAGTTAATTTTAGCCTGCTCAGGGATCTTGGAAGAATCCCATGGGAACAGGACCTGCAGGGAAGAGAGATCCAAGAGAGTTAGGGATCACTTCCTCTAGGCTCAAGAGCAGTGAATCCAGATGAGCAAGAAATCAGATAAAGTGGGCAAGAGACCTGCATACCTGGATAAAGGAGAAGGTGTTCTGGTGGATAACAAGATGTCCATGGGCCAGCAGTTTGCCCTTGTGGCCAGGAAGGCCAGTGGAATCCTAGAGTGCATTAGGAAGAGCATTGCCAGCAGGTTGAGGGAGGTGATCCTATACAAAATCATAGAATTGCCAAGGTTGGAAGAGACCTTTTAGATCATAAAATCCAACCATCCAGTTCTGGCCTTCTACTCAGCCCTGGTGAGGCACATCTGGAGTGCTGTATCCAGTTCTGGGCTCCTCAGTACAAGAGGGATATGGAGCTCCTGGAGTGAGTCCAGCTACAAAGTTGCTCAAGGAACAGGAGCATGTCTCTTACAAGGAAAGGCTGAGGTAGCTGAGCCTGTTCAGCCTCAAGAAGAGACAGCTGAGAGGGGACCTCATCAATGTCTACAAGTATCTGAGTGGAGGGTGTCAAGAAGATGGAGCCAGGCTCTTTCTTGGTGGTGCCAAGCAATAACTAGAGGCAATGGGCAGAAACTGATGCACAGGAATAGGAGGAAAATTTTTTACCATGTGGGTGACTGAGCACTTGAACAGATTGTCCAGAGAAATTGTGGAGTCTCCCTCAGGGACGATATCTGAGAACTGCCTGGACACAATTCTGTGCCATGTGCTCAGAGAGTAGCAGAGATGTTGGACCAGATGAATGACTATAATCCATTCCAACCTGACCTGTTCTGTGACTAAGTGAAAGGCTTAGCAAATTGAAGGAATAATGAAAAAATTTAAATACTATCAGAGAAAATGTTATAAAATTGTAACCAAGGAATATGTAATATTTACACTAATTAACATCTGGTTTGCATTCTGCATCTATGCATGTGAATGAAGTTTTGATAAGCCAACAGAATTCCACAGGACTGGGCTTCTGATACTCATGGAAATTTGATTCTATCTTAGCATTTGAATTTCCTTCCCTTAAAATTTTTATAAGATAATTATAAACAACAAATAATGAATAGATGTGGGTTTCATTTTGTTTCTAAAATTTTTGTACTTCAAGATTTCTAAGACAAATATAACTGAAAAAAATTTACAGCAGCAATATATAATATTCATAAATAAATATTACTTTTGAGAGGAAAAGCAATCTATTAATAGTTTACTTGGGAACAAAGTGCCTTTCTTTATGTGCAGATTTGAACAAAATCTTTTCTCAGACCCTTGTAGCACAGAGAATGTATATCTGCAAACATCTGAATCAGCAAACCTAGCATCAACAGTCTTAGGGACAAGTGAGCTTGAAAGGTTTGAAAGGCAAAAACCAAGCAAAACCCATAATGACTAGTGAAGGGACAGCTAAAAAAACAGCTCACTCTTAATTTAAGCTGCAAATTCTGTGAAGTGTTGCAATGGTGCGTAACTTCATTCAGCTACTTTGCCTTGGTGAAGTCATTAGCATGAACCTGCTGTTTTCTGTATTGATCTCTTGAAATGGTTGGGGTTTTTTTGTAAGGCTTTGCTTTTTATTTTGCATCTGTATATAACTTCCTACTCTGTCACACATATGAAATTATATCAACAGCCATTATGTGGTGATCTCATTGGTTAAAATAATCTTATCTTCTATAAACAAAACAAACGTCTTACAGATAGTTTTTGTTAAAAAACAAGTTTCTATGCTTAGATGAGTAGACTTGTTTCTGGAATATGAACAGCAATAATTTCACCTATGAATGGTGAATCTCAGTGCTTTTCCAATTTGCTGTAGTAATTTACTGTAGTTTTTGAAAAGGTTTTAACAAACACAATCCAACAGTGCCCTTGCTCTGTGTATTTTATCTTACATAAAAAAATGCATTAGATCAAGTGCCCAAAATATGAATTCAGTGTGTGTTGTGCAGTGGACTATCTACATGTCAAAATCTAAGTACAATACAGTGCTTTGCAAAGTCAGTTTTATGGATATATCTCTGATCCTGCTACCTGTTTAAGGTGACAATTATCTGAAATTAGTTATATGTTGAAAATACTAAACACATACAGTGAGACTATTAAGTAGGTTATTCATTTAAATTAAGGAAAGCTATGACTTCTACAAGCTATGTAGATGTACTGTACACTTGAAAATTAATTCCAAAATAGCTGAGAAATAAAAACAGTGCAACAAAATAATGGTTATCTGCAAAATGTTTTGGTTTTACTCTAAGGTTGACCACAGTACTTGAGATGCATTTTTAATTTTTACATACTATTTCAACAGAAACTCAATGGTTATGGCATTTTGCAGCTGTTAGGCCACAAAGGGTTGAGCAACAACACTGATCAGAAATCACTCACTTAGGATTCAGGGAGGAGGTCCAGTGTTCCAAGGAGCTAATCAAGAGCATGTGTTAGATCAATTCCACTGGCACTCATTGGTACCACTGCAGAAACAATCATTGTATGGTTAGACACTTTCCCCCTCATTTCTGTCCCATG
Organism: Sturnus vulgaris; assembly: GCF_052056855.1. Classification (NCBI taxonomy): domain Eukaryota; kingdom Metazoa; phylum Chordata; class Aves; order Passeriformes; family Sturnidae; genus Sturnus; species Sturnus vulgaris. Next base: position 36,584,621 of record NC_142248.1, read on the forward strand.
CAGCCTATTCAGCACACCAGCTTTCACCTCCTTGAAGAATGAGTGTCCTTATCCTATGGAAGAGGCTGGCTAAAGGCTTGCCTCATGCTTCCCCTCGAAACTGAGCCACCATGCAAAATACAAAACAAGAGTTATGGGAAGGAAAATGATGATTCAGTACACTGAGACTAAGACTATTCCCTGAAAGCTGACTGTATGTGTTGAAAGAGTGAGGAAGAGTGTGTTAACCTAACCATCCACTCACAGTCTGTTTGTATCCTTGACCCCTTTGCATCCCTTCCAGCTTGAGATATTCTGACTGTGTTTTTCAAAGAATATAGGCTGTTACGCAAAGCCAGAATGCTATAGAAAGCTCTTTCAAGGAGCTTTAAGCATAAGGAGATGACCATAATCTCCCATGCTGCTATGAAGGCTCCCTACTCCTGTAGCTATCAGCCAGGAGTAAGCCTTCCTGAGGATTAGTTAAGTAGGATGTGACTCAAGTTCAGGAAAAAGGGTAGCCAGAGCTCTGAGCTGTGTATGGTTAGGGTTTGTATGATTAGAAAATACATTATTATTTGCTTTATTACTGTCATGAATCAAGCCTTTCACATTTGCTAGATTAGCTTGAATAGGTTGGCATGGTCTGTTCAGAGCTAGGGATTATTTTGTCTCTAATATGGCAGCATTTCTTACTAGTGCTCCATCCCATAAAGTTTTTTGTTTTCTAAAAATATCTTCATTCATAAGAGAAAATGTTCATCTTGGTGTTAACAATGGCAGCACATAATGCTATTTATATAAATGACATTGGCTGTGTATGCCAGCTTGAAACAAGTATTTTGATGCATGATTAACACAAAGGCTGATATTATGGAAAGTTGCTAAATCAGGAGTAGAATCAGAATTAATTTGGTTTGAGCTTATCATTAAGTAAAGTATTATTCTTAATATAAGTGTCAAACCAAAGCAAAGCGAAAAATGCAACAGAATTACATGCTACATCTTTTGTTGTAGGGAGAGAGAATCTTTTATGCTTAGAAAAAAACCTGTGTCCGAAAATCCAACACAGTCTTGTTTCTTTTGATTTCTCCTTATCTGCCCACTGCAGTCTAGGAGAGGGGGTTGAGATGGCATCAAGCTCTAGAAATGCTTCATGCTTCAGCATTTCTCCATCAGAATGATAGGGGATTCAACTCTATTGGGATCACTCTAAGAAACTTACAGCAGTTATCTGGTACTTGAAAAGTTTTATTGCACTGGAGATGAGGGAACTGGGAGGAAAAAAACCTGCATAATATAGCTTTGTGTCCTTTCCAGTCTTCATCAGAAACAGCACCCTCAAACTTGATTGGCAAGGGCAAAGGACAAAAAAAACCCCAATGACTAGCATTTCTTAACAATTCCTTCCAAGGGTAGTACTATCCAGAGAGCTTCTCAACATGCTGTATGTATTTTCCCCTCAAGTTTTCCCAAATATTTTCTCAAGACAAAAAGAAAAACCCATTTCCAGCTGTCTTGTAGGCAGCTGTGCAATGACAAAGAGAAGACATTTTAATCATGGTTATGTGCTTTCTGTGTTTTACCAAGTACTGTTGTTTACCAAGAACCACTAGGCAGTTCTATGTTTTATGTGAAGTCTTTGGAAAAAGCAGGATTCAAACTTTGGTTTGCTCCTTAAATCCAGGCTGGAAACAAAAAATGATACAGTTTCTCGTGGCCAGTTCCTGTGTTCTCCTGTAACTGGACTAACTTCACAGAAGAAGATAATTCGGTAGTTAGTAGAGAAAAATCTGTAATTTTGAGAATTAAATGAGAATTGAATGTAAAAGTGCCATCAAGGATATTTACTGGTTTTAACTGTGTTTGCCTGGGGACTTACTTTGTAAACAATTTAATTGAAAAAGTATTTTTATTCATACATACACTCAACAAAAATTTTATTATTATATTTTTAGCTTTATGTTGTATTGTTACATAAACAGGTGCAGACTCTATGTGCATGCTTTTAAAATAGTAATTTCTTCATTATTTTCACAGCAAACCCAAGGAACCAATGTTCAGTGCAGGTAGGAACTTTTAAAATTTTTAAGCAGATAGTAACTGTGATAATATATTTGGGTTCCCCCACTAGCCCCCTTTCTTCTGTGGATGCCTAGAAATTGATATTGGGGATCTAAACACAATACTTACAGGCTGATAGTGATATATTTTTAAAAACTTGTTCAGTTCACTCTAGATTTTATCGATCCAATAGATTTACTTTACGGTTGGGATTCTTTGTAAGAAGATAAAGACAAAAAAATACTATGTCTTCTTACTTTGCATGTGTCTTCTCTTTCAAAGTAGTATTAGTTAAGGTTTTGGTAATTAAAACAATGCCAAGTTCCAGTTATGATGCTGTCATGCTAATCATAAAATGGTGCCCTCTAAAGATTGCCACATCTGTCCCAAAACCTTGTAATGTAATTTGTCAAATTACAAAGAAAAAGGTGGTTTGTTACTACAGTTTTGGCAATCTGTCTTTAATTTGAAAAGCACTTCAATTTTTTCCAACTTAGGTACTATCCCTGCTGAAAGGTTTTGAAAGTGAAATAGTAGGTGCAAGTGAAAGCAATGTTTTCCCTTGTCATTAGACAGCTAAAACTTTTAAAGAGTCTCAAAAATATGAAGCTGACTAGTGTATATAACAGTTATTTTTGTTCTGGAAAGTCAATGACAACTAAAATAAAGATTTATAATAGCAAAGGGAAAAAGCTCTGTTGATTTATCAGATGTATTGTATTCTTTTTATGCATAATTCTGTGACAGTAATCATACATTAAGCTGAAAAAGTTGGAGATTTTTTGTTTACTGCATGGATTGATCAGCATCCAACAAAGCTCTTAAGCCACATTTCAAGGTTTAATGTAACTCATTTTGAAGTCAATAATACATTAAATAAAATAAGCACTTAAGTCTCTTGTGACAATATAATCATGGTTCATGTCCCTTCCATGCAAACTGATGGTTGAGAAAAAGAAAACTTCTGATTTGCACAGAATATGCTTTCCTTTCCTAATTTTTCTGCTTCCCTTATATCATGTAAGAAAAGGTATTTGTAATATTTTTTCTTCTGCCACTTTTCCCATAGATAAAGGTCAGTAATTAAACAGGTGTGCCACTACATTGATGTCATTCTCACCTAGATTAAATTCCTACTGAAATGAATGGTTTTGCTAAGAAGGTTATACTTGGTATTATACCTAAGTATATGGTTATATAATGGAGTTTAAGCCAGTGTTTTAATGGTAGAACCAGAGGCCCCTAAATGAGGATAGAGGTTTAGAAGGTAATTTACCAGTGTCTAGCTCAGTGTTTTGTCAAGCCCCAGGTTAGCCTGCAGCAGACTAAGACTGGACAGCCTGTAGAGCAGGTATTTAGAGAGTTATTGTATTCAAACACATCTTTATCTAGCCCTTCTGTCTCTGTCTCTGTAATCACAAGGGAAGCGCCGTGTGACACACTGCAAAGGTAGGCTTCACTTCCAAAACCTCATAGCTCTCGAAGCAAAATGGCTCTGGTGGGATAAAAGCTCAATATATATATATATACTGTTTTCTAACTCCTGCGCATTTTGCAATGTTAAAACTTTTTTAGTTCTTTTGAGTGAAATAAAAATGTTATGCCATTTATTATATGATCTAATGAATTATAACCCTCAGGTGCACTTTAATCATAATAACGGGTTATAATTTACATTCCTGTGGATTTATTCCTACGAATTTGCATTAGAAAAAAAATGTTGAGAGAGCTATATGGCAACACATGGATGTTCACTGTGTTTGAAATGGCATTCTGCACTTTTGCTGAAATTCGTATAGAATTTGCCCCCTTGTTGGCTGTTTTGCTGTTAGCCTAACATGATCATAGAAGCCTTTGTTTTTTCTTGCTTTTTCTTACTGAGTAGATTGTAGATTTTTCTGAATCTTAAATAAACAGACCTAGGCCTACAACTCATTTCTCGTTGCTTTTTGCTTAGTGTCATAAAGCAGAGTTACATTTGGTAAACATACCATGTTGATGTCTTAAGCTTTAGTTAAGTTGTGTAAATATGCACATTTTTGATGCATGTTTATATCTGTGATCTAATCACAGATTTATCTGCTTTTTAGAAATAGCTATATCCTAACAGTTTTTCCACTAATCAGCGTCTTTCTGCTTTGCAATAAATGTGAATTTCACAAAGCAAAAAATGTTCGTTCTCAAGGCAAAGTCTATTTGAGAGTCTCTACCTCTGTGTATTCTTTGTACAAATCTATACCTGCAATCAGTGGTGGTCTCCTTTGCAGATCCCACTGGCACTGATGTGCCTTCTTATTTCAGTTAATGAACTGTTAATTTATGCAACAACAATATCAAATTTACAAAACCACAGATGTAAAAGATACATTTGTCTAAAAGTTCCACTCTTGGTCTGTCTTTGTAGTTTGATGATTGTCTGTCTTTACATCTATATCTTTACATTTAGAACTCTACTGTCTTATAAACTTACTTAAGAAAAGTATGAAAAACAGGATGCAGATTGATTGTGTAGATAGTGTATGTGAGTTAGGAAGAAAAACTAGTAGAGATGGAATATTACCACAAGATAGAAATAAATACACAATATGATTTTTATGCCTTACCTAATCAGCCTAAGTTCCTCTTTATACATACACACATTGTGAAGGCATAATTTATACACTTGTTGTAATATACTTGGTATAGTTTACTGGTTAGTATGTACTTTGCTAGTCTGGTGTGACTAGGTTCAAATGCTCTCACTGTACGTGGCTAAATGCAAGTTTTATGAGTCCCCGTAAGCTTCAGGTGAGAAAAGCAGCTCGGTGAATTAAACTTTGGTTCATTCACAGCCTTTGATAAGTACAGCCAGTAGCTGTCATTGCTGAAAATCTGTTGACTTGCAGTGCACCAGCATCAGCAGTGTTGGCACGTGTTTGAAGCTCATTAAATAGATGCTGCATGCGCATACAATAGTGCTGTAATGCTTTGCTATTTAATGCTCTACCCTCTATTTTATTTTCCAATACAGATATATTGGAGTAGACTTTTAAAAACAATTCCAATATTCTATCATTTTAACGGACATCTTGAAGTTCCAACCTTCTGTCACCATTAATTCATCATTATTATCTTTTCTTTTTAACATTAAGTTTTCTGTTGCTATCATTTTATGTATACATTCTGTAAATTAAGCTAGAGAGAGCTGGAACTTTACTGTGACAGATCAGGTCCCAAATGACTTAGTCTAAAGGCAAAATACACATCTAGTTAGGTAATACAGCATAGGTATGATGTTTATTTATTCAATCAGTAAGTCTTACTAATTTAGTCCGGATTTGTAGCATATGCATATTTCCAATTAAAATGAAGCCTTAGCTTTCAAATTTTAAAAATAGTGGTATATTTGTAATGATACTTAAAAATTCATAGCATAATTTAGCAGTCCTAAATGGTATGATTTTTTTTTCATTTACATGATTTTTGTTACTTTTGCCCTTCCATTTCCTCTGTGCCCACGATTATTCTGTCTAGTAACTCTACAGATGTCACTGACTCCAAAACTGCTTGATTCGCATGCGAACAAGGCTGAACCCCTTGATCTGCCGATGGAGCAGCAAGAGCCAGCACGTTCTGAATCTGGACAAACTTCATCAGAAGTTCACAGGACACCCACTTTGGCCTTGCCACTTCCCAAAAGTCCTAGTCAGACCTTCATGGCATTTCCCAGATCTCCTAGTTTTATAAGCCCCATGAAGTCCCCAAGTCAGTACTTCCAGATCTGTTATTAATCTCTGCTTCTCTGCCCCAAAAATATTTCTTACCAGTTCAACACATTACTTTTAGTATTTTCTAGAAATGTTTACTACTGTCAGCCAATTCAGTTTTTGTAGCTTCTCTCCTGTATGTCATTTTCCTTTCTTTTAATGTGCTGTCAATGTTGTCATTCCTTTTTCAATGTTTAGTAATTCTTAAAGCACGTACTGAATTCTTTTCTGCATGTACATCAGCATGATTCCTTTTACTAATTGTTTGTGTTCCTTATTTCGAATGTATCTCTAACACTGTATCAAGTGTAAAGCATATCTTTACACTGGGATGCAAAGAATGCGACTGAGTGTTGGAAAATAATTTAGATGCTGATGCTCAACTGTAAACATTGATTTAAAAATAAAATTAATTTTAAGTGGCATTTCTGCGTTAATTGTAATCTTTGATGTATTCCCCTCCATTTTTAATATTTAAAAACTGCAATATTGTAACATTTAAAAGAAAAAGTTTCAATTTCAGACCTTTCTGGTTTGTAGCTCTTCATGACATTGTTTATTTCTAATTATGCTACTCAGAATATTTAGAGGAAGAAGGGACTTCATATGTTTTTAAAAAATTCTGCTTAGTGATTACGATTTAGGAAAAAAAAACCAACCTGCTAAATTTCTAAGTTTGAGATTGCATGTCATTCTGTAATTGTAGTACACCAAACTGTTATGTGGGAAGGGATGGAGGAGCACTGGAATTCTCCCCGATGGCTTTTTTGTGTAACATTAAACATTTCTGACCTTTTGTAGAGGAAGGATACGTAAAAATGTTTCTTCGTGGACGTCCTGTTACCATGTACATGCCCAAAGAGCAAGTGGAATCTTACAATTTGGAAGCAAAAGTAGAACTACCAGCCAAGAGGCTTAAACTGGAATGGGTGTATCCTTTCTGTGCTGGAGGACTACTGGAAATCAATCATTCCATAATGATTTGGGTTAAATAACTTTTCGAGCTAAAGTGTACCAGGATTAAGGTCATAGGGTTCATTTAATTGGTGAAGTGACATTCCATTGAAAATATGTGTTAATTTCTTGAGGCTGCTGTTCTTCACCTTGTAAAGTACAGGGTGGCAGCTTAAGAAAGATTTTGCTTAAATGTTGCCTGAAGGTTAAGTCTGAAGCATGCTAATTAGCCAAAGATTAAACTAGGCATATCATAAGAATGTAGTGAGCTGGGATTATTAATTATAATATGCATAAGACAAGCTCGGGTTTTTTCCTAGTTCTTAGCAGTAATTCATCATTTTTAACTGTTTTATGAAGTGTACATCATTGTCCTTAAGAGGACTGTATATTCAACTTGAATAAGCTCTGAATTGAGCAGTGCTGTGCAACTGATACAGCCATAAAATTTTTAAAATATAATATATAAATTAATATTTGGATTTGTATCTTAACGGGGCTTAAACACCATAAATACTGAACAACCAGATTTTTTCCACTGGCTTCTATGAGTGGACATAATTGCAGAAATCTAACTTGAAAGAAGTGTTTAATTACATACAAAAGTTTTCCTATTTCACTTTTAAGTATAATTATATTCTTTATAAAAAAAATACATTTCACTTATTGTATATAATAGATAAGTCAAGATAAAATATAAACACAACAAGATCTGACTCTATTTGTAATATCCATTATCTTTAGAGAGATGATGTCTTCATGAGGTTTTTTCTTTTAAGAAAAATCTCTTTTTTGGTTGCAGTGAAAATAGGAAATTACTTTGTCTTCACAAAAGAAGATAGACTGCATATAGTCTTTTTCAAAGTTGTATAAATAGAACTGCATGTGGTTTCAGAATGTTCAGAGAGTTTCCAAAAGTCCCTTTGTATTCACAAGAGATTAATGACAGATTTAGTAACCATTCTTATTATTTCTATTGCAGCTGAGGCTGTAGGTTCTATCCCATTCTGCTGGAACTGCATTGATAGTGCATGCACAAATAAGTGAAGATGAATTTAAAAGACAAAAAATCCATAAAATTAATAAAACAGGTGAGATTAGAGTGATAAACACTTCTTGCAGCATTTTACCATCTAATTGTACAAGTTCTCACCATTTATCACAACAGAATTGAATTATGTCTTCTGCAGTTGTAAGGAGCTCCTAGGAGGGCCTAAGGATAATAAGGAGAAAGTGTTAGAAAGCTTCCTGAAACAACAGAACACCCAACCATGAAACAAAGCAGAATGTCATTAGCAGCATGTAGGTGGAACCTGACGTCAAAATTTCAGACTATTATAAGGAATTATAATTAGAGTAGGTCATGATTTCAGTCTCATTAGTTTTTCACTTAAGCTTATTTAAATGATTGAATATTTGCCAGATGGTCTATTATTTTTAGATTGAATATTCGTATGTCCTTCCAGGTATGTGTCTCTATACCCAGCAGAATCCTCTCTAAGGTTGTCTATGAATAGAAGAGGTGTGAATTAATAAAACAATATAACTAACCTTAGATGGTTATTCTAAATGGTATTGAGGAGGAGGTAGTTTTTTTCAAAAATACTGTGCTAGTTTCTTCTGTTTCTAATTTATTTGCAATTAAATCAAATCAGGATATCCATATTTAATATTTATAGCAATGACTAGGTATATGGAAGGTTTAGAAAGGCAATTAAAAAATAACTTTAAAAAAAGAGGAAGATGGTAATGCCCACTTTACAGACTATAACAAGGAGAAGGGAAACTGTGAGCAGGAGCATAAGATCATTTACAAAGAAAGACAAATACAGCTGAAAACTAAGCAATATTGCAGGCATTCATTCCAGTTGAGTTGGAGAAGCTGCACTGTTTGATTGGAGGGTAATGGAACTGGAATAGGAAAAAACATCTTTGTAACAGACAAATGAGTCTAGCTGTGGGAGTACAGCCAGAAATGCTCTATAATGTAAGAATGGAGGTAGGGAAACCAGATATTGGCGTGGATAAATGGAAAGGAAAGCAGACTATGATAAGAAACAGAAGGAAGAAAATCTAATGTTTATAGATTTCAGGGCATACCAGAACCATAAAGGGATATCACAGTCATGTTAGCAGTTATCTGGGTAAGCTGAAAAAGATTCACACCTTTGATATATTATCATATATATTAGGACATGAAGAAACAAAAACACTGAGTGTTGAAGTGTGAGAGGGGCTGGAGCAGAGGTGGAAAATCTAAGTGAGAAATCAGCACTAGGGACATCAGGGTGGGAGCAGTGCCCTGCCCAGATCCATTTGAGAGCAACTTACTTGGCAAGCAGGAGGTTTGAAACAAAAACTGCAGGCCAAATGAAAAGAAAAGGTCAAGGTAACACTCCCTGAAGTGCCAGCTGACCAAATCCAAGTTGAAGCCACCAAATCCGAGTGTGGGAAACAGTGAGGAGAAGGAGGGATCAACCCCAGGAGTTTGCATCTGAGAAAAAAGGCTGATAGAAAGAAATTGAGTGTTTGACAACAGCAGTCATGTGAAGGGTTGAATGCAGCATTGTTCCCCACAGGAAGAATAGTAAAGAAAGGAGATTTTCCCTAAAGAATGCAATCTTTCCCGTTTAATGGCTATTTTTGTGCACTGAGATTTGTTTCTTATGCGTGTCTATGTAATGTTTTTCATTTCTTTTAGAAGTTCAATTCCTTACACTAACTTCAGCTGCTGGTTCGCTATAAATTTGATTATATGTTGAACTAGGGAAATATTATATTGGCTTCAATTCGCAATGGTATCTGGCCATAGAGAGAAAAATAAATTTAAACAAATAAAGCATTGTCCAGCAATCTAGAGCAGTAACACCAACTGTCACAGACAGATTCAAATTGATAGTAAATTTTTTGTAATTGAAGATATTGATAGTTTCAATGTCATTGCACTTTAATAGCTCAAACTTGAAGAAACTTTGGCTGAGATGTTTCAGTTTATGAGACTAAAAGCTTTATTTCTGAATTCACACTTTAATAATTGGGTATGCAGCACTCATTCTATTGCATTTTTAATAAAAAATCAGCAAGCCGTTTCTTCTAAAATAGGTATTTATATAGGATAACTATTGACCTTATTACTTCAAGAACATTAACATGACTATTTTAGTTTGAGTGGCTTATAATTGACCATACAGAATAGTGCACAAGTATCTTGTTTAGATCATATAATTGGGGTTTCATTCTCTGTCCATGTATTTTTCACAGACAGCTTCTCCATATTGACTGCATTAGAATGCACTTCTGTTTTGCCAAGATTCTGCTAATGCTGTTTCTTTCTGTTCCCATAAAAAAAAAAAGAAAGCCAAAATAGTTGTAGTCCCTAATGACTCTTCAGAAGAATAAAACTACAAAATTTGGCTGAATTAGCATTCAGTCTAAATGAGATTATTATTCCAATCATTTCATTGAATTAATTTTAGATTCATGTTGATATGACTAACATCAGAATCTGGGCCACTGCCTTTTAAATACTACAAAAATAAATTGGAGTGGATGATGTAACCCTTTTATGGTTTTTATCCATCTGGCTGGTCATGTCCACATTAATGAAATCAATCAACCTGCACACAGGATAATGCAATTAATCCTTGTATAATGCAGGGAAATGTGCTGAATGACTTATTACTGTTTCTATGAAGTCTAATTTTTTATTTTAATTAGTCAAGCAGTGTAAATAGTAAATACACCTGGGACAAAATTAATATTGCCTTTGTCTGGTATTTAGTAAATTCTAGAGGATGCTATAGGAATAATACATCTGCAAATTCCTGTATTCTTTGCTATATGTTTTCTGTAGGATATGTAGGTTTTAAAGTCTGCAAAGTGCTTCAGCTCTCTGCTGTAGTAAGGGAAAGAGTTCTGAAGGCTGTCAAGTAATAAAGCTGTGCTTAAGCCAAGAGATGGACACTCTAGGACAGAGACTACAGACTACAAGGACAGAGAATCCTTTTTTTCCTTTTTTTCCCCCCTTGTTTTTAACATTCTTCATTGGTAGATAATGTTATTGCAGCTTGACCAACACTCTAGCTATGGATACAGGGGTCGGGACTGTCGCAGCAATCTCTATCTCCTGCCCACGGGCGAGACCGTATATTTCATCGCCTCTGTAGTTGTGTTATTCAATGTCGAAGAGCAGCTTCAGAGACATTACACTGGTCATAATGATGATGTGAAGTGGTAAGTCATCTAATAATAGTTCTTTATTTCATCACAAAACGATATTTGAGATAGATCCACTCATTTTTCTTACTCTTCTTTTAGGATGATTGAACATTATCTTCTTATTTAGAATCTTCTCCTTGCCTTTTTAAAGTAGGGTTAAATTATTGCCCTTCACTAGGGCCTGGGTGCCCTGTACAGTCTTCTTGGTAGTCTTCAGGCATGCTGACTCCATGGCAGATAGCCTATATAGACCTGGTTTGTTGGCTGCCATGCACACGTGCCAAATTGGGCTTCAAAGTGAGTTAAGTGTGCTGAAGTGCAGAGGATACTAGATACCAGCAAATATCAGAATCATTAAACTGAAATCTAAACAAGCATATGGTTTATCCTGCTGGTATCAGTCTGTTTGCACAGTGTAGCTGAAAAAGAGCACCTGGATTATCTGATGGGCCCTAATGTATGAAATGAGTTTAACATCCTTTCTTTAGATTAGGCATTATGAAACACCTATTGTCCCTCAAAGCCAAAAATAGGCCTGATAACCAAATCTGCTTAAATTGTGAGCATGTTTCATAAACTGAATTATTTGTATAATCTGGTTGATTTACAAGGAGATTTTTACATTGGACCTGTTCCATCTCATTTCCTTCTTTTAAATTTTCTGTCTCTAGATATTTCAAAGCTATCAGGTTTACTGGAAAGAGGATGCCTTTCTGGTTTGTAAAGCTAAATGAATTATTGCCACAGTTCATTTTGTAGAGTATTTGGCCTCTAGAACTGCATGCAAAGCAGATGCAGTGAAAAAAAGATTTCAGATGATTTTAAAATACAAGAGCAGGACAATTGTTTTGTCAGCTCTGTTTTTATATTCTTAAATAGTTTACACTTATGCTGTGTGCTTTATATGACTAAAATACAGGTATTTATTACAAGCTCAAGTAATAGCTTGTTGAAATAGATAGTCAGTAGATTTAAGTTTGGCCTCTTTTTTTCTTTTGTAGCCTGGCTGTTCATCCTGATAGGATCACTATAGCAACAGGTCAAGTTGCAGGGACATCCAAGGATGGGAAAGTAAGTGGCTCCTTTACTGATGTATAATTTTATATTTCATAAGAATATGTTATTAAGAAGATACATGCTGTATTCTTTTCCCATTGTAATTGATCTTATATTTTTGGACTGAATGGAAGCAAAACTTAATTTGAGAGTTCCTGTTGCACACTGTCACTGTTACCCAGTTCCATTGTCAAGACTGGTCAATGGTTTCTGGTTTCATGGCTTAGACGGAAGGTAAATTTGGAGCTGCTCTCTGAGAGGCGTGGACGGATAAGGCTGCAAAGGAGACCTGGGAGGATGGATGGATGTGGAGAAAAGGAGGACATTAAATTGTACACTATACAACTTCATTTTTGATCACAGCTACCAGAAACAACTACAAAGAACGGGTTTAGATTGTTTGCTGAAAAAAAACCAACTTTTACTCTTGTCATCATCGAGGCAAGAATATTTTTCTCTTTATTGCCATCTGTATTATTGTAAGATTAGCTGTAAGCTCGGACTTAATTTGAACAGAGTAAGATGAACATTACTCCAAAGATATAACAAAAGGGAAAAAGAATGGGAACAAGCAGAGGCAGTAAAAACCATGAGGAAAAAGTTACTCAGCAGAGTATGCAGCTCTTGTCAGAACCAAACAATTGCAAACTTTTTGGTAGATGCCAAAGAAGAATTCTGGGGTAAAATCTGGATTATCAATATACTGACTACTTTGAGTGTCATGATTTAACTGCAGTCAGCAATTAAGTACCTCACAGCCACCCTCCCCACCCCTCAGTGGGATGGGAAGGAGGATTGGAAAAAGGATAAACTCTGTGGTTTGAAATAAGTTGTTAGTGTTATTATTATTACATTTCAATTAAACAACAATAACAACAATAAAGACAACAAAATGAGAGAAATAAGACCCAAGAAGGAAAAGTGATGTACAATGCAATGGCTCACTGACTGATGGCCAGCTCATCTCGCAGTAATAATTGGCCTCTCTTGGCTAACTCCCCAGTTGATGTACTGGGCATGAATTCTGTGGTATGGAATATCCGTTTGGCCAGTTCAGGTCAGTTGTCTGGACCATGCTCCCTCCTGGCTTCACGTGCTGCTCCTCACTGTCGGAGCATGGGAAACTGCAGAGTCCTTGACTTAGGGTAAGCACTGCTCAACAACAGCCAAAACATCTGTGTTATCTACATTATTCTCGTCCAAAACACAGCACTGCACCAGCTACTTGAAAGGAAATTGACTCTATCCCAGTCAAAACGAGGACAGTGAAAAAAAAATGAAACCCCAGTTATGCAATATAAGTTTCATATAAAGATAACTTAGCTGAGTAATGTAAACTAATAATTTTTATTATGTGTTGGAGCTTTTTTTTACTTGCCATTATATTTATGTAATAAAACCTAAAAGTTTGAGGTCTGTGCTTGAGTGGAATGCGGTATATAGGCATATAAAAGCCACTTATATAACTGAGGTACTGCTGTGGCCTTGGGGATTTTTAATATACGTTTATTTCTGTTAAAGGACAATTTCACCGCTGGTGAGCAAGACTCCACCAGCTGCCCGGGGCTGCCCCCTGGTGGCCGTGGGCGGCATCGCCGAGGGCAGCGCGAGGGGAGGGATGGACAGAGGGGGGACCCCGGAGCTTCCGCTGGGAGTTCATCTGGGGCCAGGATGTACATCTGCAATTTTATTTACCAAACGCAATCTTGTTGTGATTACGTTTGTAAAGAAGAGTTTGAACACAAAGTTATTTTCCCTGGCCACTTTTATAATGTTGAAGAGAATTACATTTTAGACATTCCTGATCTTCTTTTCACACTTTTACGTTTACCAGAGTTATCTCAGTTTGTATAGTTTTAACTCTGCCTAGGCCTACCAGTAAATCCCATGTCACAAAGTCATCAACAATTTTCAGTTCATGCCGAGTATCTCAGTGGCCATGAACTTCAGTGAACAGAGATCAGTGACATCTGACGTGCTGTACACTCTGGATAGGCAGTCCCAGATATTGGTCCTAGGCACAGTAATCAGCAAACCATTTGTAATGTGTCTGTGCTTACATGCATGCCTCTAGAGAATTCTGATAATTTTTATACCTTCAAATGTGATTTTTTGTTTTTCAGATGCATTCTTATTTTTTTCAAATCCTGATGGGTTTTCTCCATTATTGCTTGAGCTGATGTTTTCTGTCTGTTTTACAGCAATTGCCACCACACGTGCGTGTCTGGGATTCTGTGACTCTGAATACACTGCATGTCATCGGAATGGGGTTTTTTGACCGAGCTGTCACTTGCATTGCTTTTTCTAAATCTGTAAGTAAAGTAAATGAATAGTCATGTTAAGACTGTTTGCTGGAAATATCTTTAAAATCTTTCAAATTTAGGTGATCAAAACAAACTTCCAAGCTGTCTCTTCTCTCAGGTTCCTCTTTAGAGGAGGAAAGCTTGCAGCCCAGTTGTTTACAACCATTTAGGTTGCTGTTACGGTTAACAATATCTCAGCAGTCTCACAGATTTACCGTACACTTAAAATAAACTGCAATTAATTTCTTTGGCAGTTGCAAAAATACTTGTGTACTTGAAATTTCAGCATCCATACTTTCCTTGAATCATCCTGTTCTGTTTCTCCCTACGTAAGAAATTTACTCTCTCCACACCTTTTAACCCATTCACTTTGTCTAAAATGATTGATGAAAGACTTAAAAAATGGAGGCTCCCACAGGAGAATCAAAATCTTTTGCTGAAAAACAGCAAAGGCATATGGATAAAGGATTGTAAAAAAAGTAAAATCCTGTTGTTTGCCTCTTGGCAGTCCTTTGAACTCTAATCTGTCAGAGAGATAAAGGAAATATTTACATGCAGCATTTGAGTCCCATATAAAAACTTGAGTCCGTGACCTGACACGTACAAGCTGCAAAGCCCCCTGTGTACAGCGAATCTGTAAGCAGTGTATGTGGTGGTGTCTGGTTGTCTTGACAGCATTTTTAGATAGGAGAGTACTACCTGGTGTATTCCCTAGGCAAAATTTACTTCAGTGGAAGTTTCTACAAACACTTGGAATCCATTGATAACTATGTTTATAGAAAGTAGGAAAGAGAGAGATGTATTGGGAAAACAAGTTAAGAATACAAAGGTGAAAGCTAACACAGTTTGACTTTACCTTTGAAGAATAAATAAAAAGGATTAGCAAGTAAATGCTCTTTGAATACCTCTTTGGAGGGAAATAGATGCATAATAACAGAGGAGCACTATTGGCATTTGCCAGAAGAAAGCGAGAATTTATTATGTTTGCTTGTGATTTCAGTCACAGCTTGGCCTGTTCTGAGCATCACTTGCCATTCTGTAGCAGCACTTCTCTCACTTTAGATGGCCCTCTCTTCGGGTTTCTTAGTCCTGCCTCTGCCCCACCTCATCGGTTCCTTTGGCACAGTTGTTTTTGTAGTTGTGTCTGATGTGTATTGTGGGCCTGAATCATCAAGATAGCAACCAAGCAACCTCATGGGTAAAAAGACACACCAGAAGAATGGATACCAACAGGAAAAGGTCTAGGAAATGTGATGCATGAAGAAAGAATGAAGGAACTAGAGTAATTAAGATTAGAAAGGGTTATAAACATCATAACGATAAAAAAGACACCTGTCAGGAATAAGTTATTTTCTAATTCCTTACTATGTTCTCTGATTTTGATCCATTATACTAATATGAAGAATAAAATTGTTTTCTGTATTAACAGAGATCTGAGAAGAAATAATCCATTTAGATTGCAAAGAAAGAAATTCTGTATAGTTATGAAGAAAAACTTTCTTAATAAAATAGATAATGAAGTGTAATTTGCCTTTGGAATTTCCACTACTCAGTATTTGAAAGAGATACCTACCACATTCCTGACACTTGTCTGCAGTTTGCAAAAGTTCCTCTTCTAGGTACCTTTTTAGCCATCTTTTCAATGACCTTTAATTATTGTATTTTATGGACATCTAACTGCAATTATAGCAATTAACGTGTAAGTATGTGTAAATATCTCCACTTACACATAAGTATTTAATTATTTTGAATGTGTATTCGTATGTTCCTCATGTTGTTTGGGTGCTATATTAATATTTTCCATGTTTTGCCTCAGAATGGAGGAAGTAGCCTGTGCTCTGTGGATGACTCCAATGACCATGTGCTTTCAGTGTGGGACTGGCAGAAAGAAGAAAAGCTGGCAGATGTCAAGGTGTTGCAATAAGATATTTTGTACTGCTTGCTTGTATGTAGATCTGGTTTCTTGTAAAAAAATGTCTTTCTGTATTTAACTTTTTGTGCCTTTTTAACAATTTCACTGTAAAAAAGGCAAGGAACATGAAGAAAGGGCATATTTTCTCTCTGTTGAGATTATCCCAATAGTTTTGGATTTTTAAAAATTTTGCTGTTGTTATTCTAGAATTGGTTAGAAAATTCTAGGCAGCAATGATAGGAGCATGTGCAGGAAAAATGTCCTAAAATAATATTTTGCATAGAAATTCTCATTATCTGACATGATTTTAAAGGATACATTTTGATATTACCTTATGAAGACATAAAATCTTTTGACTTAAAAAGTAAGTATGTTAGTAAATGAATAGCTCAGAATTTTCTTATATCAGAAGTATCAATTTACCTAGAGAACCATGTAATATTGTTTTCTTTCCTTTGCATTTTAGATTTTGATACAATGTTTTTCTTTTTCCTTCCAAGTGCTCTAATGAGGCTGTATTTGCTGCAGATTTTCACCCTACTGATACAAATATAATAGTTACCTGTGGAAAATCACACCTTTATTTTTGGACACTAGAAGGGAATTCCCTTATTAAAAAGCAAGGATTATTTGAGGTAAAATAAAATATTTCTCTAATTTTATGTTATATAGTAATGATACAGTCATACAGAAGTAAGGTTTGAGTAAATCAAAACAAGTGATCATTATTAAACTTGAAATGTTGCAGAAGCTCAGGTGGCATTCATAGTATGGCACAGAGAACTTTTATTATTAACTCAGGTTAAAAAAGAAAAAGTGAATGTGATGGAGGAGATTTTTATTTTGTAAGAGGAAAGACCCCATAAAAATACATTTTTATGAATTTTCTTCCCTTTTCCTGTGTTCTGCTCAGACAAATGCACATATGTCATTCAAATACAGATTGACTGGCCACTATTTGGTAAATATCATTTTCATTTCAAGGTTTTGATTTGTGTTCCTTCTTGAATATAGACTAAGCTGTACAGCACTTGCATGCACAACTGAGGGATGTTTGCAATGACTGCAGATAACTCCAGTACTGCTAGTTAACTGCTTGTGGAGTCGTGGCTCCCAAGGATAGTCAGAACAACTATTTACAATGTCAGTTAATATACTTTATGTGAAATCAGGAGGAGATGCTGAGAGAATGCATTAAAATTTTTTTACATTTTATTTTTCATGCATTTTTAATGGATTTTTCTCTCTCTTCTGGCTCTGTTGGTCTCGATGTTGGTTAGAGCTGGAAAAGGGTGGTGGCTTTAGTACAGAATAGGATCTTAGTTTTGGGGAGAAGGAGGTCATACACATAGGTTGTCAACAAGGAATGTATAATGTCCTTAGAAGCTACCAGTGATGTTTTTGTTCCCTTACACATTTAAGTGTTTTGTTGCTGTCAATGTCTTAAATACAGGGGTTTCTTTACTGAAACTTGGGCTTCTTTCAAAAGATGATTCCTTAATTTTTACACTATGGCCAAACTCTCTAGTAATATTTTTTTTTCCTAGAAACTTTGGAGTTAAGACTTATAATCATAAAGCGTGTTTGAAACTTTGGCCATCTTTAAATACTCAAAGTCTTTGGTAATCTGAAGTAGTTGGGGGATTTGGTTTATCTCAGAGCATTCCTGGTCATGTATTACATGTTGGCAGGCCTTCTCACTCACTCTGTCCCCAGCTTGTAATTAAAGGGGGCAGGATTGGGCCACAAACCTCAGCTGATGCATTTTTTGCCCTTGCACAGATTATTCTCTTTAAACTGTAGGAATGTGTTTAACTCTTGCAGATATCTAAGTAATAATAGAACTGTATAAGATTAAACTAAATCAACCAAATGCATAAAGTTAAAATCCATGGGTTGTATGTTGCTGTGAGTGTGTATTTTTCATAACCATGCAGAAACAAGAGAAGCCAAAGTTTGTCCTGTGTGTGACCTTTTCTGAAAATGGTGATACTATTACAGGAGACTCAAGTGGAAACATTTTGGTTTGGGGGAAAGGTAAGATAAAATTTCACTATTAACTTCCATTTTAATATTAGACTGTGAGTGTAGATTTGAGTATAGAGCTCCATTTCCAGAGGAATACATTTTGTTTTATCGTGAGCTCTTTCCCAATACCAATCTAGCAGATTGTGCCTGGATTCTTTACTACAAGAAGCTAAAGAATATCTGTACCTAACTGCTAGAGCACAAAATTCTATCAAATGTGTTCCCTATGGTTAAATACTGAAGCACAGAGCTATGCCAGCATGTGGGGCTTTTAGTGATGTAAGAGATGCCAAGAAAAATTATTTCTTTAATCACTGTATAGAAAGAAACGTTGTTAATGTAATTGATGATCTCCAGTCTCCTATCCTGTCCCTCTCTACTGTTTGCAGAAATTATTGACACATGCTTTTAAAAAGACAACAAATAGCAGTATTTGTTTCCCTAGGAAGTCAAGCTAAAATGTATTCAGATCTAATTGAATTCCTCAGCTTTATTTCAGCTGAACAGATGGATAGGAAGAACTTCTTACAAAGCATTTTCTAGTAAGAAGAGACCTTTTTTTAGGCAGCAGAAGGCAATGCCTGCCAGAGGGCAAACAGCAGCAACATCCTAAACGTTTACTTAGTGCCTGAGATGCCATGCATAGGAATAAGGAGAATCCCTTAAAGGAGGCCTTATTAGTAAAGGAAGAAGGGATATGGATGACAGCTTTTTCCTATTTACTCAGTGCTTTCTCCCAAGATATTACTCAAAGGGATGAGACCCTGAAAACAATACCATGAATCAGTTATATAATTGAGCGTTCCTGAGCTGTTTTTGTAGATTTCTTTTTTAACCAAGGAGTGTCAGCTAATTATGTCCATGGCCACTACACTGCTGAAGACAGAGGTGAATATACTGTTTGAAACTTGGCTTCCCATTTATTTCCTTTTCCTTTTCCCTATGGTGATTTAAAGCAAGGCACTTCAACACTTTTCCTTCTAAACTGGCTTTAGAAATTGCACTGTCCCATGTCCCTGTTCTTCATTGTTATTTTGGACTTCCAGCAGACAAGGGAGACAGGGGTAGTGCACTGCTCAAAGGCCAGTTTGCCATCATGCTGGTAGACTAATTTCTGCCGTGACTGTAAGCAGCTTCTTCTGCCCTTTCTCCCGGAAATAAAAGGGAATTCTCAGTGTGCTCAAGATCTCAACTTCTGCCAGCTCTTTAGGGTTGGACAAAAATGTTGTTCTTGTTTTTCTATCTCAGTACAGTGTACTTTCTATGTCTTCACTACTTTTGACTCAGAGCTCTATGTGCAAGAGAGGGCTGCTTCCACCAGGTCAGACTACCCTTAGCAAAAACTTCCCTTTATAGAAATCAGTTGTGCCTGACATTATATCCATAGACGTGGATGAAGGAAAAGGCAATTGTTTTTTCCTAACTTGCATCAGTTCCTCACTTGTGCTAAACATCAAGTTAGCCAAGCTTTGATGCAAGGTGCACATTTCAGTAATAGAATCACTAGTAATCATTTATTTGTACTTCATAATATTAATGATTCACCGAATTAGAGATACTTAATCTAAAGTAGTTGGTTTTGACAGTGTTGAATCTAAGAAGCGACTTGAACAAGCCAAGTTCATCAATAAAGAAGTACAGGCTCCTCTGGAGAGTGATCAGCACATTCTGCCAGATATACAAGGACCTCTAGTTTAGTCAGTTTTGGTACAAATTCCGGATCTGGAGGCTGTAGAATATCTTGGAGGATAAAAGTGACTGGGTTATGGGGTTTTTGCTGATAAGGTGCATAGTGCTACTGCAGGTCAAATGTGACGTCAAATTATTTTGCTTAAACCCCCTTAAAAGGTTTAAATGAACCTATTTTACTTTGTCCTTGACCTAGACTGAGTTAGTATACTTTTCATTTTTGAGATGGGGAGAATATATCATAAGATGTACTAATTCAGCCTCTTCTATGGGTCTGTCTGTTTTGGTCCAGCACCCCATGCCCACTGTTAATCAGTGTTTGAATGCAATCCTTGAGAGATAGTAGAGAAATGGAGAAAAATAAATGAGGGGAAAGGAGCTATTAAGCTGGGTATTTCAGTAGTAATGCCTTTTTTCTTCTATTCAGGTACCAACAGAATAAGCCACGCAGTTCAAGGAGCACACGAGGGTGGAATATTTGCACTGTGTATGCTGCGAGATGGCACACTGGTCTCAGGAGGTGGAAAAGACCGAAAGCTGATATCTTGGAATGGAAACTACCAAAAAATTCACAAAACTGAGGTGATACCACCTATCTTGAAATTACTCTGCTACTTAAAATCAAATTCTCTTGTCCTCTGAGCAGCTTTTTTAATCAATAATTTTTCTTATGTATACATATTTTATATGGAAACAAGTCAATGATAAAATACAATATTTTCATATGCTGAGTTGGAAGGGACCTATCAGGATCATTGAGTCCAACTCCTGGCTCTGCACAGGACACCTCAAGTTTTCAGTCCTCAGGTCATTCCTGTGATTCCCTATTCGTTAACATAATATTTGCTTTCTAAGTTTATGGTAACTGGAAAACATCTTCCCATATTATTTCTTCCTTTCTTTGCATTTAATAATGTGAAGTAATGTTTAACTTCAGAGTATTACAGTATTGAAATGGTTTTATACATTCCTCTTTTCCAAAATGATGTCAGGGTTTTTTTGAGGGTTTTAATACTTAAAGTTTTTCATTAATTTCTTGGTTGATATTGTTGTATTTTGAATGTAATTTAAACAAAATTTGAAAATTGCTCCAGCTGCTATGTAGGAACTTAAAAGATTAAAGCAGAATTTGTTTAGACAGAAGTGCTTTGACTGAATGTAAGAGAAGAATCAGCAGAAAAGTCTGAGGAGGGGCTTCAACTCTACTATATAAAATTAAATAATAATTAAATAATAATAATTAATCTTGTAAATATATATACAACTGGAATAGCATGTCTGTTTTTTTACTTCCGTTTTTAAGACAGCACAAGCGACGTGCTTGTTGTGCTGTTTCTAACTGTGGTGTCCTTCTTTTTCTCTTATTTGTTCATATTCGGGTATTCCTTGTTATTTTAGATCTTCCCTTGAACATTATTTTAGAGATTTGCACTGGCTCTTTCAGAACGTAGGCTACAATTAAGGAAGCATTCATTGCAAGAAAATGCTCTGAGTAGAAATGCTTAGTCTGATATCACAGCTGCAATTAAATACTATTGAATTAACACAGCATGAAGGAACCTTTTGTGTTTCTTGAAATACTTGGTTTATCTGAGTATTCTGTAGATAACAATGTCTTGTCTTGCAGTGTTATAGAAGTTACTGAGCTGATGCAAGTTGTTACAAAGTTTTGCAAGATAGGCACATGTATTAATTTGTTTCATTTCTTCATTGTGCAATATTTATTAAAACACATTTACTAGGCAAAGTGTTAAAAATGGCAATACCTGACAAATTGTCAGACTTATCTATCCTTTTGTTTCTTATGACCACAGATTCCGGAGCAGTTTGGTCCAATAAGAACCGTAGCAGAGGGAAAAGGGGACGTTGTCTTAATAGGAACCACCAGAAACTTTGTCCTACAGGGCACACTGTCAGGAGACTTTTTCCCAATTACCCAGGTAAGCTGGGTTTCCTTACTAGAACACTTCTAAATATGTAAGAGCAGTAAATATCCTGTTTAAAGTTAATTTTCATAAATATACATATGATTTATTATTACAGTACTTTCAGCAAAAAGAATCATTATAAATATGTATCTATCTAGAACTAACAAATTTTTGAATGTTTTAATATATATAGTTTGGTAATTTTAATACTGTTTAAACATGTTTAGATTTGGTGGCCTGTCCTTTTTCTCTAAAAACATCTCTGCTTGTGTAGGGTCACACTGATGAGCTTTGGGGTCTTGCAGTCCATTCCTCTAAACCTCAGTTCTTCACATGTGGACATGACAAACACATTACACTCTGGGATGCAACCACTCACCATCCTATCTGGAGTAAGATTATAGAGGTATACATTTATTAAATGTAAACAGCTCACCTGTTATAGAAATTCTCTAGTTATTTTGGGTTTTCTTAAGATTATTGTTTAAAAACCTTAAAAAATTAACTTGAGGGGAAAAAATCATTTCATGTTAACCTATTTTTGTCATAGAGATCAATGTAAAAGCTTTTTAATGTTGCTCTTCTGAGTACAAGTTAGATTAAATGCACTGTTTGAACCTCTGGTTCTTAGCATTTGCTATGAAATTATACTTTAAAAAATTAGGAAATTTTCCTTTCTGGAATGCTGTAGTGTTTTAGAAGCTGTGCATAAAAATCCTGGATCACAACAATTCTCTGAAATTTCCTTTATACTTAGTAATTCTTTTAAATTAGTCACTTGCTTATAATTAATGAGGATATCCTTTCCACCTAGCCTCTAGGGCTAATAACTACCAATTACTGAAAATGCCAACAGGTTTACTGAAACAGCTACAACATTATATTGTTTTAAAATACAGAAAATTAAGAACACAAGAATTTCTATGAGATGGATCACTAGACTGGATTTTTTGCTTATATTTTAAAATTAGGTTTTAATGGTATGAGAGAAAAAAAGCTATTTTGGTATTTTCTGCTATAAACTGAAGACTTCTGGACCTCATTCTTTGTAACTGGACAAGTATTAGAAAGAAAATGCTTACATTGTTTTTAGGCATAAAGTTTAAATTGCAAGAAAAACACTAGAGTTTTACAAAATAAAATGTTTTAAAATTGCACATCCAGTTTATGCCCTTATTCTCCCACTGAGCTGTAGCTTGGCAGGTGCTGGAAAAAGGTGTTGGTGTGTGTAAGAGTCAGGCTTTACCCCTACAGCAAAGTGCCACATACCTTTGTTGAATAAGGGACTTGCTTGTCCTTCAGACTGTAGGTAAACTGCAGCTTTGATGCTTAATTCTAAGGTCAGCTCTAGTTTAAGAAGTTATTTTTCTCTCTTCTTTTTGATTTGAAGCTGTCATTGCCCATGTCATTGTTACAAAATCACTTGCCAAATTATTTTTAGATAGTAAAGAAAGTAAAACAGTGGCCTTGTATAGAGGAAAACGAAGTTAATTGGATAATATTTCAATTAGTTAAAAATGTTTTTTTACTCCTCGAGTTTATATTGAAAGAAAAAATTACCCCTAAAAATCTACTAGACAGTTTTACTATGTTTCAGAGGCAGATAATTGAAATATATTTTTGTTATAACTTGTTAACTTGGACTGGTAAAAAGTGTGCTTCTTTCTAAAATATTTCAGGATCCAGCACAGTCTTCAGGTTTTCATCCTTCAGCATCTGTTGTTGCAGTAGGAACGTTGACTGGAAGGTAAGAGGTGCAGAGGTACACCTTGGGCACCAACAAACACTGATTTTTCCAGCTCACATCCAAGTTCATGTTCTGCCTTTGCAGATGTATGCAATGACACATCTTCATTCCCTATTGATTTCTATTCAATGTCACAGTGAAATTTATTTGTGTTGCCTTAGTGCCTAGAAATCCTAGGCTTGGGCCAGCACCCTGTGTTTGCTGACTGTTGCATGAACAAAGAGATGGTTTCTGCCTTGGGAGAGAGAGACCAGGCATAGGAAGTACTGTCACCATACCAGTGACCTAAATGTTAAATCTTTGTGTCTCCTGGGAGAAAGGAGAGGCTAAAGGAGGAGTCTGATGTAGTGGGTTAACTTTGCAGATGTGGAGGGAGATTTCCTCCCAAGGCCTTTAGGGCTGCATGGAGGAAATCACATAGAAAAATTTTGTGCATTGGAAAATGTAGCAAGTGGTTCATGATCCCTAATGCAGTAACAACCAGAGGCTTTAAAAAAATTGGTGACTGTTCCACTGTGCTAGTCATGGTGTAAAAATGCACATTAAGAGACTTATTCTGCAGGAAGAGTGTGAGGGATAAATAAAGCAGAGGAAACTGAGGTGCAGGAGAGTGTTTTAGAGAGCAGGTTGAGGCCTTGATGACATCAGTGGCAGCTGCTGAGTTTATCTGTGGTCGTCTCTCATAGGACGAACTGCCTTTGCCTAACTTCATCCTCTCCTTTAATGTCACTTGAGGGCAGACTTGGCTGTTAGTACTGAAAACAGTTCCAGTTCACTGAGAACATATAGGAAGCTTGTAGGTTATGAGGCAAGCTTATTTCAGATTTTATATCAGCCCTAAATAAAGGACTTACTTTTGTTACTGAATGTACTTTATTTACTAAATAAAGTATAACAAAAGGAGAAGCTTAGAGAAGAATCTTCTCTTTGTCTTTAGTAATCTGATGCAAGTATTGAAACGTAAATTCTGTCTCTGTCCTTTTTACATGTTTCCACAAACTAATTTTTGGTTCATTAAAATTAAGTAATTAAATAAACTACCGAAAAATAATGAATTAATTCACTTTAAAATAAATTAATCATCTCTTTCTTCTATCAGAAGAGAATGGTCCTGATGCTTGCTTGTGTTTTCCCTTGCTCTAGGATGTAATGCAGGCATCAATTTAAACAGCAGCATGGCATAGAGGAAGGTCTTTAAAGGAGAAGGGACATCACAGGCAATGCTTACTTTATTCTTACACATGACATATTAAAACACACTAAAATCTGAAGACTGATGATGGAGTCAATGCCCGAACATTTATGGTTAAAAAAGATGTGAAAGAAACTATCCTTGTGTTAAAGGAAAAATAGACCAAACTGAGTAGCAGTTGCTGTTTTTCTTTTCTTGGTATAAAACTTATGCTATTTTGACAGAAGAAAAGTTGGTCAAGATTACAGTAGATTTAAATTCCTTATGGAATGATTTATTGGCCTCTTTCTGTGTTTACAACAGGTGGTTTGTGTTTGACACAGAAACAAAAGACTTGGTCACTGTACACACAGATGGAAACGAACAGCTGTCTGTAATGCGTTACTCACCAGGTTTGAGAGCATTTATTTACTGGGGAAAAAAAAGGCGTTGAATTTTTTTATTAAATTAGGGGTTGGTTTGTTTTAAAATAAGTCCCCACTTGCCATACTGAAGTTGAAAATAAGTGTGCCATGAAACATTGGCAAGACTTTATGGGTGGTGTCTTAAGCTCTGGTTTTGTTTTCCCTCCCTCCCCAATACATTCAATATGGTTTCACTGTGAAGAAGGGAAAAAATAGACTTAACTCTGCAGGTTGTTGCAATCAAGTTAGCCCTAAATGGACTATAGCTGCTTCCAGAAATGTTGTGTTTTTAACAGTAGTATTTGTTGGTATAAAATTGCTTTTTTGTAGTCTTGATAGATATCAATATGCAACTAGAAAACTAAAAATATACTTTCATTTATTCATTTTTCAGTATCCAGGCCTTTAAGAACAGTTCCTCTTGTCTGTGACATACAAGCTTTTCAAAATTAGCCTAAGTTCTTTCTTACAGGAATAATTGCAGTTTCACTTTTGTGTTTATAGATGGAAACTTCTTGGCAATAGGTTCCCATGACAACTGTATTTATATATATGGTGTAAGTGAAAATGGAAGAAAGTACACTAGAATTGGCAAATGTTCAGTAAGTAACCTTTTTTTTTCTGGTTCATTATCAACACCCAAAGTGTATTTTGTAGCACTGTATTAATACTGTCACATTGTGGCACATAGTGCAGTTAATACAATAATTTTCTCTTTGTAGGGTCATTCCAGCTTCATTACTCATTTGGATTGGTCTGTTAATTCACAATATCTCGTGTCTAATTCAGGAGACTATGAAATCTTATACTGTGAGTAAGAATTATGTTTGGTCCTTTTGTGCAAAGTTCAGGCAGTCTAACACAGATTTAAAATTTAAATGAGACCATGTAACTGCCAAGATCAACCATATGTTTTAATTCATCTGGTGTAATCAGAAATCTATACAATTTGAAAATTAAATAGATAGTTATGGGGTTTTTTTTTCTTTTGTAGGGATCCCCTCTGCTTGTAAACAAGTTGTGAGTGTTGAAACAACTAGGGATATAGAATGGGCCACTTACACCTGTACTTTAGGATTCCATGTTTTTGGTAAGTATATTTCCTCTTGCAAGCTCTTACCATTCTTCTTATTAACAAACACTTGGAATGCCAACTTTTGCTTATGAAACATGACTATTCATAATTCAGGGAAAAAACCAGAACTTCTGCTATGCCATTTTTATTACAATCTGTCTTCTTATTTCAATCCAGAAAGACTCTGATTTAATATTCTTGCTAGCTTCAAGTACAAATATCATATTACAACATAAGTGGGAGATAAGTAAAAAATCATGCACTGCCCTTTCTGTCACAGTAGAGCAGCTTCTCATCATTTTTAATTTAAAGTACCAGTTCTGTGAAATTGTCATGTATTTAGGCAGTTACTGGGTCAAATCCCCTTATGAGAAATGGTTTCATTTGCTCTTGTTGCTGTGCAAACACAAAATTGATGATAGTCTCCCTCATCAACAACTTACCATGTATTGTGATACAGTCTGTAGCAATTAAATTGAGTGAAAGATATTAAAGAAGAAAAACATAACCAAATCCAATGGTTTGTTTCCATGGGACTTCTGTTTTCCCAGTTTTGAAGGATCCACTTTCCCCAGCGTAGTGTGATGCTTTGTACTCATCCTACAATGTGTGCAGAACTGGACAGATGGTTACAAACACTGAGTACAAGAAGCTTCAAATTCTTGAGTCCTCAGGAGGAAATAGGAAGCCATGGTAGAAGTTCAGAGAAGAGTCTGGTTTAGTACAAGTGGTAAACAAGGAATATTTGCACCCATGAAGTAGAATAGATTGCAGTGATGTGTTTGAAGGTAGCCAGAAAGGACATGTTTTCAATGCCTGAAGATGCTATAGCAGTAGCAGCATGCTTGGAAAACACGTTCAAATTTTCTATCGTTTAGCTGACAAGCAGTGCTTGGATATCACTTGGATATCACAGCATGCAGATTTAGTAAAAGCAGGAAATCCTGGAAGATTGGCTGCATGTTGACATAATGTATTTTTCATTGAAGGGATAGAGGCCCTTATGGAACTATTAAAGTATTTCTGGGGTTTGAGTACACCCTATACATAGTTACAGAGCTACAAAGACTTTGCATTTAGCATCACAGGTTTAGATACTCTGAGATATTAAATATTTTATATGAGGGTTCCTTACTATTAAATTCAGATTCCTGAAAAATACAGCGCTATTAGAATGTGGGGCTGCTTATGGTGGATTTAAAGTAAGAGGAGAGAGGCATGTTACACTTGAAGGGGATTCTCCCCATGCCTTGCAACAGATCAGCTTTCTGAGCCAGACCATGGGACAAAGTAATCTATTGAGGGGGAAGGAGAGATGACACTGGTAAAGCTGTAGTGTTAAAATCCCCAACCCTTTTAAAAATATTTCATTAATAAAAGTCTTACTACAATTTGATGACAAACCCAGTTAGTACCTACTGCTTTCAGTAGGGAAGTAGTTTGGAAAGTTGAAATAAGTCAGGTATTTTCAAAGTATTTGAGTGTGATGAACCTTGTTGTATCTGTAAAAACAACTGGTTAGTGTCAACTTGAGACCATTAGTACTTATTTTCAACACCTCAAAGAGAACAGGCAAAGTACTGGAAAACTGGAGAATGAATGCAATATCTGCAGGATCATATATATACCTTCAGAACCCATATGGAGAGGCTAAAGTGCAAAGTCAGGGGCTAAAATGATAAATTGAAGAAGCACGTAGATTATGGGTTGGAAACCAGTCCGTTTTTATTGGAAGTCAATCGGTACTTTGGGACCTCAGAGCAGCCAGTTAGAACAGTCTTCACATGCTTGCTGGGATGTCCTCACTGGACACAGAGGCAGCAATCACAGCATCCAGGATGTGGGGCTTCTAGTATATTGATTTTTCAGTAGCTATAACTGACTGAAACAAGGAGTATTTTCTCTCTCTGACAACCACATAAAAATGTCAAACTATGTGTAGCACCAGTAGATCAGCATAACCAATGCAGGGGAAAAAGGAACACTGGTCTGTAGAACACCTGTCTTTGAGCATGGGAACAGATTAGTCAGCCTGGAAGTGTTTGGAGATGATTCAGCTGAAAGTCAATAGCATGTAAAGAAGTGTGCTTGAGGGAGGATGTTTTAGTCATGCAAAGACTTTAAAACACTTACTGATCTTTAAGCTCTTTCAAGAGCCATGTGCTGTTGGATACACAAGTAAGGTATCAGTTCATAGCACAGGCCCAGTTTTGAAAAAATAGCGTTTGAGGTAAAGGACAGGAACAGAAGAAATCTAAGATACTGTACAAACCTGACAACATGGCAAGCAAAGCAGAACTGGTTGGATTCAAAACTGACTAGAACACTGTAAATTGAATATTGTGTTTGTTTGAATATATTTATTAAATAGCATGCATGCTAAATCAGCATGTAAAGTTTGTAGGTATATAAAGCTGCAGGATTAGCAGGTTGTCTTGAGAAAGAGGAGTGGTATGAAAAAAAGAAGGAATTCAACAGAGCCAAAGAGGAGGGTCCCCACTGGAATGGCAGAACCCAGTTGTACAAATGCAGAACAGATGAGAGCAGATCTGCACAGAAACATCAGATTACTCCTGCATACGAACTGAACATGAGTCAACAGCATTGTGCTGTTGTAGGAAAGGCAGATACATTAGTGAGATGTGGAATGAAAAGGATGCCATGCAAAATGTGAAGCCATCATCCATTTATCAGTATCAGCTTCAGTCACAGCTGGAATGGCTGCTTCTGATTTTTGCACATTGGACCAACAGATAATGTGCTGACTAGCAAGAATAGTTAATTATCCATCTAAATATTGTTCTGGGGGAAGAGATGTAATGAATGAATTTTAGAGAAGAGGAGGAAAAAATAGCATAGCATCAGTCTTCAAATGAGAGAAAGGAAATGGTCTCTTTTACAGGTCTGCAGAGGATGGGAAAAAATAAGGACTACTTTTTCAGCAAGGGGAATTCAATTTGCATATTCAGAAAAATGGATAGTGAGGCACTGGGATAAATTTTAAAAGAACCAAGAGATTCAAAGAAAAGCCCTGCTATTATCCTTTCCCCATTTCAAAATGGCAGTCTTTAACCATTCTTTAACCATTTCCTTCAGGGGTTATTTCCAGCTTGTCATAGTGACCTCTTGGGAAGACTCCTGCCTCTTTTCAGATAACATTAGATATTCATATAGCCTTTTTCATGTCAAAGCAGATATCTAAAAAAGGTTTTCTGTGTCTCTTTGTTCTGCACATTCAAAATTCCACAAGTAGCAATTATTGTATTTCTTTGCAATTTCCGTTTCTTTGGGCCTGTTTTACTACCCCTGATCTAGCAACACAGTTGTTTTCATACATATCAGGAAAGTTAAGAACAGTCTATAAATCAGACTTTGCATTTTATTTACAGCAATTTGTAATTCCTTATAAAGACATGGAATTACCTCCTAGTAGTGAATTGCTGTGCAGTGATATAAAGGCTGTATTTGGGAAGAATCCCAGTGATTGAAGGACAGCTGTTCCCATGGTGCATGGCAAATGCCCACTGCAGGGTTAGAAGTTATCCCAAAGAAGGAGGAACTGGAATGTGCTCTTGGGACACTTGGAGTGTGCTGATGAACTTGGGAGTTCGTAGGGGAGCAGCAACTCTCTCACCCTGACATGCAGCAGCACCAGAGGAGTGTGCACTCGAGTGGGCAGGGCTGCAGGGACACACTGCAGAGGATGGGTGACACAGGGACAGGCATTGAAAATCACAGAGCCAAGACATGGCAGGGGTTTTGCCAAGTCATAATGGCAGAACACGCAGTATAACTGAAGATGACAATGGTCTCTGAAAGCTTGGTGCCTTTTATGTTGAGTAAGGATTAGATAAAATCTAAATTAGAAAATCATAATCAAAAAAAGCCTGCAGTATTGCATACAAAATCCTGACATTTCAATAACTGTGTGGATTTTAGTAAAATTGCAATTTATTGCAGACAAGTATTCAGAGGCTTTAAAGATGTGGTGCACAGATTTGGTCTCTGCACTGTTGACCTTACAGTTTTTAGGATACTACTTTGTGCAAGAACAGCAAAGAGTGGGGAAGGAAGAAAAGTACTTACAGTAGAAAAAAAGCATGTAAAAACCTTATAGTAGGTTCAGTTCCTTTTCAAGGGATCTATTGATTAATAAATAATAATTTAAACTATATAATATCTTTTTTTCATTGACTTTAGACTTTTGTAATGTGAAGAAATTGCTTTTGGATCATACTCTAGTCTAAAAATCATACCCATGAAATATGAAAGAAGTGTGTTATACATAAGGAGAAGGGAAAATAAAAGCCGTAACTTACTTCTCCACATAACCATATGAAAATTCTTTTGGGCTCAGACATGCTTGTAATTCTGCAGATTGTATCTTCTCAGAGTAAAAAGCACTTTGCTGACTAGGGGGAATAAAGCATTTTTTTATATGCTTGATTACCTATTAGGATCTGGACATAGGCTTTTATGGAAGTACACATTCTGACTCAGATGCAGTTATTTTTATAAGTTTTTATTTTCCTTAAACA
The DNA here is from genome assembly GCF_052056855.1 of Sturnus vulgaris. NCBI lineage: Eukaryota > Metazoa > Chordata > Aves > Passeriformes > Sturnidae > Sturnus > Sturnus vulgaris. Next base: position 36,615,454 of record NC_142248.1, read on the forward strand.
AGTCATCCTTTATTAATATTTTAACAGTAGCTTAGGCTGTCACTTTTATTTTCATTATAAAAGCCCTTAATTAGTCCCTTTGTGTTTCAGGTGTATGGCCTGAAGGTTCAGATGGTACAGACATCAATGCTGTCTGTCGATCCCATGGGAGAAAACTGCTATCAACAGGAGATGACTTTGGCAAAGTACATCTCTTCTCATATCCATGCTCACAGTTTAGGGTAAGATATTTCCCCAAAATTTACTCTTGTAGTTTGCTCAAATGCATTAAATGTTGTTTTCCTATGAACGAAGAATACCCCAAACACATCAAAACAAAAAGAATGGAAGTATTTATACATCTAAGGCATTTATTTAAGATTGATTGAGACAGCAATTAAATTTAAAAGTTAATTTAATATTAAAATACCTTAAGAGAATGATGTGATGCCTTGGTTTCATTGTTGCATGAATGTTCTAACGAGATGCTTTTATGACAGCTGTTATTCTCACTAATATGGTGTTTTCTAGGCTCCCAGCCATGTGTACGGTGGACACAGTAGTCATGTAACTAATGTAGATTTTCTCTGTGAAGACACCCATCTCATCTCCACAGGAGGAAAGGACACAAGTATTATGCAGTGGCGAGTCATTTAAAGGAAACATCAGCATGAACATACACAGTTGAGTTGACCATGCACAGAACTTATGTATAAACTGTATATTTAAAACTTAACAGTATGTTTGCAGTTTAGCCTGGTCACTGTGATTTTTGTTTAAAAAATTCTTACAAACCTCAGGAAAATTAAGCCCTGTGCTGGTTACCTTACTCAGTCTAGTATTTTTTTTTCATTGTGTCACACCTTAAGATTGCTCGTTCTCTGTTGTACAATATACAATGCAGTACAAGTTTAATATAAGAAATGTGGCTTGACAGTTTGCAATACAGTGGTATCAGCAGAATGTGACTATCTTAAATGTTTTCTATAAACACAGCTAAACTGGTCACAAAAATGCCTTTCAAAGACTGTATATATGTGCTTATTCGTTTCACTATCTACACTTTGTACTATATATCTACTTATTTAGAAAAATCTATGACAATGTCAAGGTACTGAACTGTTTCTGCTGGAGGCTGATGAATAGATACAAAAAGCATTAACTGCAGTGTAAGATGCAAAAATTAGTGTTCTAGACCTGAAAATGTGAATGCTGGTAAATTTGCATTCTCTTGGGAACAGCACAGTGTGGGTGTTACCCATGAGGAGTTGTGTTCCTTCTCCAATGAATCAGCAGGCTTTGTCCCAGTTTAACCTGAATTTCTCAGCAGGGCTTACAGATGTCTGTGTGGTTCAGGTAGTCTATATGAGTTTAAATTAAAAATCTTTTTACTTGTATATGAAAAATTTCTTTTTGAAAACAAACCAATAAAGCTTGGCCACATCCCCATTATTGGCTCATATATTTAACTAATATGTATATTAATCAGCATGATGCTATATTGTACATGTATAAGATTTTAGCAGTTCATAACAAATGGTAAGGCCATCTAGCTTTACTTTTTTATGCTTATGGATATTGTATATTTGTATTTTAAGACCAAGTAGACCAAGTCTAAAGATATCTTTTTAAGTGTACCATAAACCTGCAGAGGGTAAAGGAAGACTTGGAAGCCTACATGAAATATTAATGTGTAACTTCTGACCCCTGTGTTTTGTGCATGGATGGGTATTTATAGTATGAAATAAGATTGTGTTTTGCAATGAAGTAACAGTGGAGGTGGTATAAAATGGTTAAGAAGGCCTTATCAATGTTGATTGTGACACAGATTGAAATGTATTGTTTACTATGAGGAATGTATCTGAAGAATTTTAAAAGAGGAGTTCTAAGTGGACTCGTAAAAGGTAATATTAAAATTTTGCTTGTAACAGACAGTAAATGTTAATTCTCTGAACTCTAAAGCACTGGTTGTTTAGAGTGATTTAAATGAAATTGAATCAATAAATTTTGAAACTTTTTTATTACATCTCCAACCTCCTACACTGAAAGTGCAGGACACCAATAAACATGTATTAAAGTGAATTCTCCATGTATTCTTCCTGTTTAGTAAGGTGTCTTTGTTTAAGCATGATGTAGAAGAGACAGGCTTTTATTTAACAACAGACATTCGTGATTTCTCGATTAGAGATGCATTTGAAAATATTTGGCAGTAAAATCTGGATTTTGGGGTACATAATTTTATGTGTGCCCATGACCCTGGGAACATAATGACAATGCACACCTAGAGAGTGAAACTCCAGCTTTGCAGCAGGGAAGGATGCACCACATGCTCTCACCTACAAACTGCCTCCAGTACACATCTCCTGGTTCTGGGTACTCAGCTGGTGGAATGTTGTTCCACTGCTCAGAGTTATGCTCATGGCAAGAGCTCCTGACCATTTCTGTGTTAGGAACTTGTCCTCAGGCAGGACCTTTGAAGGCCATGGTTTCAGGGTCACTTTAACCTGATGTTACCTGGCACTGTCACTGAAGGCAGAGGTCTTGATCCCAGCTGGTTACTCTGATCCCGTGCAGCAGCACAAGAGTTATTGTGGTCATAAACAGAATCCAGCTGGGACACAACAACTAATGCAGACAAAAAACCCTGTTTCCTCAGTTTCTGATCTAGCTGCGCAAGGTGGAAAAATAAATGGCCAGAGGAGCACTGGAACAACTTTTTTAATAGTGATGTTAATCTCCCTCTTCTTGAAGTGTGTGAAGCTAAGGCACAATACCCTTACCCTTTCTAAGGTTAATCCAGTCATAAGAGTCCATAACACACAAGTGACAGGTTTTCACTGTGTTTGAGTGCTTGGTTATCCACCTTCTGTTTGTTGATTTTTAATTTTTTTTTTTTCTTTTGCAAATGGGGTGCTTTTAGGTTTTCTGCTTTTGGAACTGTAGGTGATTTGTCATTACTTGCAGCAGAGGAAACAGGAGTTGCAAATTGGTTCAGCTCATTCCCTTTTCATCCTTCTCACATGATGCTACTCCTGGGATATCGTAAAGCATTTGTGATCCCTTTCTTCATTTTAAACTGTTATCCTTTAGAAGAAATAGATGAGGAATACTACAAGTTCATCCCTAGGGTTACTGATCAAAGGGCTTTTCAGCAATCCCATCCCATCTGTGCCTCTGCTGCTCCTCTGTTTCTTACTTTTGCTGTTAAATGTGTCTTTGTTCCTCTATGAAAACCTGATAAACGTATTAGCTGAATTGGCAAATGGTGGGTAATGTCTTAAGCCAAATATCCGTTTGATGACTGTTAAAGTGATTCTCCTTTCTTTATCCAGGAAACTCTACACAATTTTGCCATTGTTATAGCTAATCTTCGGCTCTCCCCTCTTCCATCCTTGTTCCTTTGTTCTTGTATTTATTTGTTTTCTCAGGAGTGTCTTCTTTTTCACTTTAAATGAAAAAGAGAACAAAATAAAATAAAGGAAGAGTTATGCCTGAACTTTGTGTATTTTATTCTCTCAGAAATACCTGAATTCTTTACCTGACACTCTGTCTGCAGCAGCTCTTTTCTTTCCCTACCACAGAGCATAAGGCTGGTCTGAAGTCCACAGTTGAAGACACGCCTGGGCTTCTGCTTCTGTCTGTTCCTTCCCCTCATCCTGGCTGCAGCAGGTGCAGTGCTGCTTGAAGAAGAGACTCATCTCTTTTGTGTATTGCTGTTGTCTACCAAGCATTCAGATACTCCCCTTCGACTTCCTTTGGTTTCAGTTCCCATTTCTTGCTTTTCTTCCCCTCATTTCTAGCATCACTCTTCAGCTTCCAGGACTGCATCCATGACTGGCACATGTAGCTGCCCTTACCTGCTCAAAAAGCCTGACTACCTCTCTGATAGTTTCAGGGCTGTGTTCCTGGTTTCTTATTGTATCCCTGTTCACACTTCTGTGACTTGCACTTCAGGGCATCAGTGAGTGCATCTGCTTTTAGCCCTTTCTCCCTGCCCTCCCACCTGTGTGTGTGGAGGGACCAGCACTGTTCCGTTGTTTCTCAATTGTCTCTGTCTGTGAGCAGCCTGTAATTTGTATCATGTACTTTGATTTTGAAATATTTTTAGGTTAGGGATTTTTTTCCTCTGTTCTGTGGCATTTAGCAATGGGATTTTGGGATCCTGTACTCGCTCCAACAGTATGACTGTCATATCTGTCCAAAATGATGAGCATGTATTTGGGTAATGCTTCTCTGTTAGGGTCTTCAAAGTGATTAGCTACTAAAGTTGATACTATCTATTCTCTTAAGTCTTAAATTATTCAGAAAACAATACAAATGCTTTCAAAATACGTCTTTCTCCCTCTTTTACACACTTATAAAATAAACATAAGACTCAATCTGGTTTTTAGGATCGTCGCCCATTTCCAAGTACAGATGTTTCATTATTTTGTTTGCCTCTTCTGCCTGTCTCCATATATTTATTTTACTCAGAAAGGAAGTATGTTTGTATGGTATCAAAACTACAGCCTTTTCCAACTTAATCCTATATGCACTATTTTAATTATCTCCTGAAAGATGATTATCACATAAATGTTTCTGATAGTGCTCGGTTTTGACAGGTTGTTGAAACCTGAGAGGTATCAACAATTTCCAACAGATAAGCTCTACAAAACCAGTCACTATTAAAAAAAAGTTTAAAAAAAAGGCAAAGAAGGAGT